>NW_027140702.1:40000-50000 GCF_036365525.1 Heterodontus francisci | reverse complement strand
TTCACACTTTTAACATATTTTTGCGCTTTTTGGTTAATGATTACTCTGCTTACTGGTTAATTATTTGCCCTTTCGGACTTAGTCTCTGCACATTATTTTCGAGTTTTTGGTTAATGATTTCACACTTTTAACATATTTTTGCGCTTTTTGGTTACTGATTTCATACTTTTTACTTACTTTTGCGCCTTTTGGTTAATGATTACTCTGCTTACTGGTTAACCATTTGCCCTTTCGGACTTAGTCTCTGGACATTATTTTCGAGTTTTTGGTTAATGATTTCACACTTTTTACTTACTTTTGCGATTTTTGGTTAATGATTACTCTGCTTACTGGTTAACCATTTGCCCTTTCGGACTTAGTCTCTGGACATTATTTTCGGGTTTTTGGTTAATGATTTCACACTTTTTACTTACTTTTGCGATTTTTGGTTAATGATTACTCTGCTTACTGGTTAATTATTTGCCCTTTCGGACTTAGTCTCTGCACATTATTTTCGAGTTTTTGGTTAATGATTTCACACTTTTAACATATTTTTGCGCTTTTTGGTTACTGATTTCATACTTTTTACTTACTTTTGCGATTTTTGGTTAATGATTACTCTGCTTACTGGTTAACCATTTGCCCTTTCGGACTTAGTCTCTGGACATTATTTTCGAGTTTTTGGTTAATGATTTCACACTTTTAACATATTTTTGCGATTTTTGGTTAATGATTACTCTGCTTACTGGTTAATTATTTGCCCTTTCGGACTTAGTCTCTGCACATTATTTTCGAGTTTTTGGTTAATGATTTCACACTTTTTACTTACTTTTGCGATTTTTGGTTAATGATTACTCTGCTTACTGGTTAACCATTTGCCCTTTCGCACTTAGTCTCTGGAGATTATTTTCGAGTTTTTGGTTAATGATTTCACACTTTTAACATATTTTTGCGATTTTTGGTTAATGATTACTCTGCTTACTGGTTAACCATTTGCCCTTTCGGACTTAGTCTCTGCACATTATTTTCGAGTTTTTGGTTAATGATTTCACACTTTTAACATATTTTTGCGCTTTTTGGTTACTGATTTCATACTTTTTACTTACTTTTGCGATTTTTGGTTAATGATTACTCTGCTTACTGGTTAACCATTTGCCCTTTCGGACTTAGTCTCTGGAGATTATTTTCGAGTTTTTGGTTAATGATTTCACACTTTTTACTTACTTTTGCGATTTTTGGTTAATGATTACTCTGCTTACTGGTTAACCATTTGCCCTTTCGGACTTAGTCTCTGGACATTATTTTCGAGTTTTTGGTTAATGATTTCACACTTTTAACATATTTTTGCGATTTTTGGTTAATGATTACTCTGCTTACTGGTTAATTATTTGCCCTTTCGGACTTAGTCTCTGCACATTATTTTCGAGTTTTTGGTTAATGATTTCACACTTTTAACATATTTTTGCGCTTTTTGGTTACTGATTTCATACTTTTTACTTACTTTTGCGCCTTTTGGTTAATGATTACTCTGCTTACTGGTTAACCATTTGCCCTTTCGGACTTAGTCTCTGGACATTATTTTCGAGTTTTTGGTTAATGATTTCACACTTTTTACTTACTTTTGCGATTTTTGGTTAATGATTACTCTGCTTACTGGTTAACCATTTGCCCTTTCGGACTTAGTCTCTGGACATTATTTTCGGGTTTTTGGTTAATGATTTCACACTTTTTACTTACTTTTGCGATTTTTGGTTAATGATTACTCTGCTTACTGGTTAACCATTTGCCCTTTCGGACTTAGTCTCTGGAGATTATTTTCGAGTTTTTGGTTAATGATTTCACACTTTTTACTTACTTTTGCGATTTTTGGTTAATGATTACTCTGCTTACTGGTTAACCATTTGCCCTTTCGGACTTAGTCTCTGGACATTATTTTCGAGTTTTTGGTTAATGATTTCACACTTTTAACATATTTTTGCGATTTTTGGTTAATGATTACTCTGCTTACTGGTTAATTATTTGCCCTTTCGGACTTAGTCTCTGCACATTATTTTCGAGTTTTTGGTTAATGATTTCACACTTTTAACATATTTTTGCGCTTTTTGGTTACTGATTTCATACTTTTTACTTACTTTTGCGCCTTTTGGTTAATGATTACTCTGCTTACTGGTTAACCATTTGCCCTTTCGGACTTAGTCTCTGGACATTATTTTCGAGTTTTTGGTTAATGATTTCACACTTTTTACTTACTTTTGCGATTTTTGGTTAATGATTACTCTGCTTACTGGTTAACCATTTGCCCTTTCGGACTTAGTCTCTGGACATTATTTTCGGGTTTTTGGTTAATGATTTCACACTTTTTACTTACTTTTGCGATTTTTGGTTAATGATTACTCTGCTTACTGGTTAACCATTTGCCCTTTCGGACTTAGTCTCTGGAGATTATTTTCGAGTTTTTGGTTAATGATTTCACACTTTTTACTTACTTTTGCGATTTTTGGTTAATGATTACTCTGCTTACTGGTTAACCATTTGCCCTTTCGGACTTAGTCTCTGGACATTATTTTCGAGTTTTTGGTTAATGATTTCACACTTTTAACATATTTTTGCGATTTTTGGTTAATGATTACTCTGCTTACTGGTTAATTATTTGCCCTTTCGGACTTAGTCTCTGCACATTATTTTCGAGTTTTTGGTTAATGATTTCACACTTTTAACATATTTTTGCGCTTTTTGGTTACTGATTTCATACTTTTTACTTACTTTTGCGATTTTTGGTTAATGATTACTCTGCTTACTGGTTAACCATTTGCCCTTTCGGACTTAGTCTCTGGGCATTATTTTCGACTTTTTGGTTAATGATTTCACACTTTTAACATATTTTTGCGATTTTTGGTTAATGATTACTCTGCTTACTGGTTAATTATTTGCCCTTTCGGACTTAGTCTCTGCACATTATTTTCGAGTTTTTGGTTAATGATTTCACACTTTTAACATATTTTTGCGCTTTTTGGTTACTGATTTCATACTTTTTACTTACTTTTGCGATTTTTGGTTAATGATTACTCTGCTTACTGGTTAACCATTTGCCCTTTCGGACTTAGTCTCTGGAGATTATTTTCGAGTTTTTGGTTAATGATTTCACACTTTTTACTTACTTTTGCGATTTTTGGTTAATGATTACTCTGCTTACTGGTTAACCATTTGCCCTTTCGGACTTAGTCTCTGGACATTATTTTCGAGTTTTTGGTTAATGATTTCACACTTTTAACATATTTTTGCGATTTTTGGTTAATGATTACTCTGCTTACTGGTTAATTATTTGCCCTTTCGGACTTAGTCTCTGCACATTATTTTCGAGTTTTTGGTTAATGATTTCACACTTTTAACATATTTTTGCGCTTTTTGGTTACTGATTTCATACTTTTTACTTACTTTTGCGCCTTTTGGTTAATGATTACTCTGCTTACTGGTTAACCATTTGCCCTTTCGGACTTAGTCTCTGGACATTATTTTCGAGTTTTTGGTTAATGATTTCACACTTTTTACTTACTTTTGCGATTTTTGGTTAATGATTACTCTGCTTACTGGTTAACCATTTGCCCTTTCGGACTTAGTCTCTGGACATTATTTTCGGGTTTTTGGTTAATGATTTCACACTTTTTACTTACTTTTGCGATTTTTGGTTAATGATTACTCTGCTTACTGGTTAACCATTTGCCCTTTCGGACTTAGTCTCTGGGCATTATTTTCGACTTTTTGGTTAATGATTTCACACTTTTAACATATTTTTGCGATTTTTGGTTAATGATTACTCTGCTTACTGGTTAATTATTTGCCCTTTCGGACTTAGTCTCTGCACATTATTTTCGAGTTTTTGGTTAATGATTTCACACTTTTAACATATTTTTGCGCTTTTTGGTTACTGATTTCATACTTTTTACTTACTTTTGCGATTTTTGGTTAATGATTACTCTGCTTACTGGTTAACCATTTGCCCTTTCGGACTTAGTCTCTGGACATTATTTTCGAGTTTTTGGTTAATGATTTCACACTTTTAACATATTTTTGCGATTTTTGGTTAATGATTACTCTGCTTACTGGTTAATTATTTGCCCTTTCGGACTTAGTCTCTGCACATTATTTTCGAGTTTTTGGTTAATGATTTCACACTTTTTACTTACTTTTGCGATTTTTGGTTAATGATTACTCTGCTTACTGGTTAACCATTTGCCCTTTCGCACTTAGTCTCTGGAGATTATTTTCGAGTTTTTGGTTAATGATTTCACACTTTTAACATATTTTTGCGATTTTTGGTTAATGATTACTCTGCTTACTGGTTAACCATTTGCCCTTTCGGACTTAGTCTCTGCACATTATTTTCGAGTTTTTGGTTAATGATTTCACACTTTTAACATATTTTTGCGCTTTTTGGTTACTGATTTCATACTTTTTACTTACTTTTGCGATTTTTGGTTAATGATTACTCTGCTTACTGGTTAACCATTTGCCCTTTCGGACTTAGTCTCTGGAGATTATTTTCGAGTTTTTGGTTAATGATTTCACACTTTTTACTTACTTTTGCGATTTTTGGTTAATGATTACTCTGCTTACTGGTTAACCATTTGCCCTTTCGGACTTAGTCTCTGGACATTATTTTCGAGTTTTTGGTTAATGATTTCACACTTTTAACATATTTTTGCGATTTTTGGTTAATGATTACTCTGCTTACTGGTTAATTATTTGCCCTTTCGGACTTAGTCTCTGCACATTATTTTCGAGTTTTTGGTTAATGATTTCACACTTTTAACATATTTTTGCGCTTTTTGGTTACTGATTTCATACTTTTTACTTACTTTTGCGCCTTTTGGTTAATGATTACTCTGCTTACTGGTTAACCATTTGCCCTTTCGGACTTAGTCTCTGGACATTATTTTCGAGTTTTTGGTTAATGATTTCACACTTTTTACTTACTTTTGCGATTTTTGGTTAATGATTACTCTGCTTACTGGTTAACCATTTGCCCTTTCGGACTTAGTCTCTGGACATTATTTTCGGGTTTTTGGTTAATGATTTCACACTTTTTACTTACTTTTGCGATTTTTGGTTAATGATTACTCTGCTTACTGGTTAACCATTTGCCCTTTCGGACTTAGTCTCTGGAGATTATTTTCGAGTTTTTGGTTAATGATTTCACACTTTTTACTTACTTTTGCGATTTTTGGTTAATGATTACTCTGCTTACTGGTTAACCATTTGCCCTTTCGGACTTAGTCTCTGGACATTATTTTCGAGTTTTTGGTTAATGATTTCACACTTTTAACATATTTTTGCGATTTTTGGTTAATGATTACTCTGCTTACTGGTTAATTATTTGCCCTTTCGGACTTAGTCTCTGCACATTATTTTCGAGTTTTTGGTTAATGATTTCACACTTTTAACATATTTTTGCGCTTTTTGGTTACTGATTTCATACTTTTTACTTACTTTTGCGCCTTTTGGTTAATGATTACTCTGCTTACTGGTTAACCATTTGCCCTTTCGGACTTAGTCTCTGGACATTATTTTCGAGTTTTTGGTTAATGATTTCACACTTTTTACTTACTTTTGCGATTTTTGGTTAATGATTACTCTGCTTACTGGTTAACCATTTGCCCTTTCGGACTTAGTCTCTGGACATTATTTTCGGGTTTTTGGTTAATGATTTCACACTTTTTACTTACTTTTGCGATTTTTGGTTAATGATTACTCTGCTTACTGGTTAACCATTTGCCCTTTCGGACTTAGTCTCTGGAGATTATTTTCGAGTTTTTGGTTAATGATTTCACACTTTTTACTTACTTTTGCGATTTTTGGTTAATGATTACTCTGCTTACTGGTTAACCATTTGCCCTTTCGGACTTAGTCTCTGGACATTATTTTCGAGTTTTTGGTTAATGATTTCACACTTTTAACATATTTTTGCGATTTTTGGTTAATGATTACTCTGCTTACTGGTTAATTATTTGCCCTTTCGGACTTAGTCTCTGCACATTATTTTCGAGTTTTTGGTTAATGATTTCACACTTTTAACATATTTTTGCGCTTTTTGGTTACTGATTTCATACTTTTTACTTACTTTTGCGATTTTTGGTTAATGATTACTCTGCTTACTGGTTAACCATTTGCCCTTTCGGACTTAGTCTCTGGGCATTATTTTCGACTTTTTGGTTAATGATTTCACACTTTTAACATATTTTTGCGATTTTTGGTTAATGATTACTCTGCTTACTGGTTAATTATTTGCCCTTTCGGACTTAGTCTCTGCACATTATTTTCGAGTTTTTGGTTAATGATTTCACACTTTTAACATATTTTTGCGCTTTTTGGTTACTGATTTCATACTTTTTACTTACTTTTGCGATTTTTGGTTAATGATTACTCTGCTTACTGGTTAACCATTTGCCCTTTCGGACTTAGTCTCTGGAGATTATTTTCGAGTTTTTGGTTAATGATTTCACACTTTTTACTTACTTTTGCGATTTTTGGTTAATGATTACTCTGCTTACTGGTTAACCATTTGCCCTTTCGGACTTAGTCTCTGGACATTATTTTCGAGTTTTTGGTTAATGATTTCACACTTTTAACATATTTTTGCGATTTTTGGTTAATGATTACTCTGCTTACTGGTTAATTATTTGCCCTTTCGGACTTAGTCTCTGCACATTATTTTCGAGTTTTTGGTTAATGATTTCACACTTTTAACATATTTTTGCGCTTTTTGGTTACTGATTTCATACTTTTTACTTACTTTTGCGCCTTTTGGTTAATGATTACTCTGCTTACTGGTTATTTTGCCCTTTCGGACTTAGTCTCTGGACATTATTTTCGAGTTTTTGGTTAATGATTTCACACTTTTTACTTACTTTTGCGATTTTTGGTTAATGATTACTCTGCTTACTGGTTAACCATTTGCCCTTTCGGACTTAGTCTCTGGACATTATTTTCGGGTTTTTGGTTAATGATTTCACACTTTTTACTTACTTTTGCGATTTTTGGTTAATGATTACTCTGCTTACTGGTTAACCATTTGCCCTTTCGGACTTAGTCTCTGGACATTATTTTCGAGTTTTTGGTTAATGATTTCACACTTTTAACATATTTTTGCGATTTTTGGTTAATGATTACTCTGCTTACTGGTTAATTATTTGCCCTTTCGGACTTAGTCTCTGCACATTATTTTCGAGTTTTTGGTTAATGATTTCACACTTTTAACATATTTTTGCGCTTTTTGGTTACTGATTTCATACTTTTTACTTACTTTTGCGCCTTTTGGTTAATGATTACTCTGCTTACTGGTTAACCATTTGCCCTTTCGGACTTAGTCTCTGGAGATTATTTTCGAGTTTTTGGTTAATGATTTCACACTTTTTACTTACTTTTGCGATTTTTGGTTAATGATTACTCTGCTTACTGGTTAACCATTTGCCCTTTCGGACTTAGTCTCTGGACATTATTTTCGGGTTTTTGGTTAATGATTTCACACTTTTTACTTACTTTTGCGATTTTTGGTTAATGATTACTCTGCTTACTGGTTAACCATTTGCCCTTTCGCACTTAGTCTCTGGAGATTATTTTCGAGTTTTTGGTTAATGATTTCACACTTTTTACTTACTTTTGCGATTTTTGGTTAATGATTACTCTGCTTACTGGTTAACCATTTGCCCTTTTGGACTTAGTCTCTGGACATTATTTTCGGGTTTTTGGTTAATGATTTCACACTTTTTACTTACTTTTGCGATTTTTGGTTAATGATGACTCTGCTTACTGGTTAACCATTTGCCCTTTCGCACTTAGTCTCTGGAGATTATTTTCGACTTTTTGGTTAATGATTTCACACTTTTAACTTAATTTTGTGCTTTTTGGTTAATGATTTCATACTTTTTACTTACTTTTGCCCTTTTTGGTTAATGATTACTCTGCTTACTGGTTAACCATTTGCCCTTTCGGACTTGGTCTCTGGACATTATTTTCGAGTTTTTGGTTAATGATTTCACACTTTTTACTTACTTTTGCGATTTTTGGTTAATGATTACTCTGCTTACTGGTTAACCATTTGCCCTTTCGCACTTAGTCTCTGGAGATTATTTTCGACTTTTTGGTTAATGATTTCACACTTTTAACTTAATTTTGTGCTTTTTGGTTAATGATTTCATACTTTTTACTTACTTTTGCCCTTTTTGGTTAATGATTACTCTGCTTACTGGTTAACCATTTGCCCTTTCGGACTTGGTCTCTGGACATTATTTTCGAGTTTTTGGTTAATGATTTCACACTTTTTACTTACTTTTGCGATTTTTGGTTAATGATTTCACACTTTTTACTTACTTTTGCGATTTTTGGTTAATGATTACTCTGCTTACTGGTTAACCATTTGCCCTTTCGGACTTAGTCTCTGGACATTATTTTCGAGTTTTTGGTTAATGATTTCACACTTTTTACTTACTTTTGCGATTTTTGGTTAATGATTTCACACTTTTTACTTACTTTTGCGATTTTTGGTTAATGATGACTCTGCTTACTGGTTAATTATTTGTACTTTCGGACTTGGTCTCTGGACATTATTTTCGAGTTTTTGGTTAATGATTTCACACTTTTAACATAATTTTGCGCTTTTTGGTTAATGATTACTCTGCTTGCTTGTTACTGATTTCCCCTTTCGGACTTGATCTCTGGCCGTTCTTTTCGACCTTTTTGGATCAGGTTTCCACACTCTGAAATTATTTTGGGCTCACTGATTAGGCGAGATCAAGGGGGCATGCCTGGGCACTTTGGGCTCAGTTTGGGAAGGCGGCGTCCGTGTGCTCCTCCGCCCTTCCCGCACTTGCGGCTAGGTTTGCCAAACTGCGCTGACCCGCAGCCCTGCCTTTTTGCCCACGGCACACGGAACGACTCAAGTCTGGCTCCGTTCCAGGCCGTTGCCTCCGGCTGCCCGCCGTCCGGCCGGCCTGGGACGTACCCCGGCTGACGGCGCCGGAGGCCCTCTAGCAGCCACCGGTGCCGCGGGCCAATGGGTCCGGGCGTTCCGGAGCTATCGGTGGGGAAGTGCTCTCCCCTTTTCCTGACGCCGTTCGCCCGAGCAGAGGTGCAGCCTGACGGGACTGCTGTCGCCTTCCGCGGCGCACCGGCCCCTTTCACCTGCCGTCGACCGCGCGGAGCTCGGACCTCCCTCCCCGAAGTTATGGCCCCGGCGCCGGAGGGTGCCCGGGGCCGGGCATTCAGCGGGGTGAGTCTTAACCTTCCCGGTCAGCCTGCGGGGTCGGTGCGCCGGCACTCGACGCCGGAGGGTCCCCTCTTTCCGTAGAGCCCCGCCCGGTGCCGATCGGCCGGCGGATTGCGGAGCGAACCGCGCCTGACCGACGGGCCTCGGAAACCCGTTGCAGTCGACGGGGGGGGAACCGGACAGCGGGACGAGGTGCCGATTCCACCCGCAGATTCGATCCCGAAATCCCGCGGGATTCGGCGGTCCGACCCGACAGATTCAAACGTCGCCCGGGCGGCCCCCAGCGGTCGGGCCGGCCTGGTTCCGCCACCGCCCGATGCCCCTCGCCCCCGGCTACCGCCGGCCGCGCAGACCGAGCGAATGCGGCCGGACGTCCGGCGGCAATCGGCCGGAAAGCGGTATGGCCATTTCCTACTGTCCCTCGGACGGGCAGAGGGGCGGCGCCGGGGCACTCGCGGACCAGGCCGCGCCCCTCCGAGCCCTACCGCCTGCCGTCGACCGCGCGGGGATCGGACCTCCCTCCCCGAAGTTATGGCCCCGGAGCCGGAGGGTAGCCGGGGCCGGGCATTCAGCGGGGTGAGTCTTCACCTTCCCGGTCAGCCTGCGGGGTCGGTGCGCCGGCACTCGACGCGGGAGGGTCCCCTCTTTCCGTAGAGCCCCGCCCGGTGCCGATCGGCCGGCGGATTGCGGAGCGAACCGCGCCTGACCGACGGGCCTCGGAAACCCGTTGCAGTCGACCGGGGGGAACCGGACAGCGGG
>NW_027140702.1:20000-27500 GCF_036365525.1 Heterodontus francisci | reverse complement strand
AGGCCTTGTTTTCTCTCGCTCGCCAAAACACTTTGTCTGTTTTCACAGCCAGTCTACCGGCCTAGACCCAACTGTGCGATATTTCAGAGCCGGCAACAGAGCATGGAAAGTCCGCCAGATTTACCCTTAAATGCTCATAAATGACTTCCAGGCACTCTTCGGAAGGTCTTTTATTTCAAAAGAAGGTCCTTCCTTGAGGGAGCACTTCTTCGGCCACTTTGCAAGTGCAACCGCTGCCAGCAAAAGTTCTGAAAATCGAGTTCCCGAAAATCTCCGGGTACCCCGCCAACCCCCAGCCACCCGAATCGCAAGTGTCAATTCGGCGGGTTGCCTGCCGGTAGTCCTTCCGAAAATGAGGCGCCAAATCGCCGCAACGGCCATTTTTCATTTCGGCATCGGGACTTCCGACGGCAACTGATTAACTAGCCCGGGGACTAGAGCGGCAGCAAATGCAACGTGCCCTCTTGGCGGGAGCAACTTGACCGCCCCCGTGGGGAAAGGTCAACTCGGGGCCCGGGAAAGTCGCCGAGTCCGACCCCATACACTTCCATGAGTTGGGGGTTTTGGCCTTCCCGGCCCAAGGCTCGCCTTATTTCGGCCTGCACTTTCGGAAAAGGGTGCATTCCTTTTGGTTAATGATTTCACCAGCCCGGGTCTTAGCCTCTGCCCCGACGGCTAAGTCTTTTGGTTAATGATTTCCTGCGGCTGGGACTACCCTTTCCCCCCGCCCTGCAGGCACCCGGGTCGGGAGGCCGTCGGGGGCACTTTCCGGGGCAAATCCGGACCCTTACGCAAGGGAGAGTGCGCCCCCCGCCTCGGCCGGGGGGTCAGGCTGCCGCCTATTAAGCCCGACAGAAAACCCGAAAAATGGACGAAAATGGGAAAAAATCCCCATCCGAAAAAGGCTTAAAAGTCGGTTGGGCGGCAGCTAGGGTCGGTCTCTGCAGACCTGGAGGCTCGGGTGGACTCTTGGAATAAACGTCCAAGTCCCGACTTGCCACCTCCTACTACTGTGCAGATACCCCGCCAACCCCCAGCCACCCGAATGACAAGCGTCCGATCAGCGGGACGAATTTGACAACTCTGGCCGGACCTCTGGAACTCCATCCCGGGTAACCGGGGCAAATTTTTCCGCTTGATCGCCCTTCCACTGGTTAACCATTTGCCCTTTCGGACTTAGTCTCTGGACATTATTCGACTGATTTTCTGGTTAACCATTTGCCCTTTCGGACTTAGTCTCTGGGCATTATTTTCGACTTTTTGGTTAATGATTTCACACTTTTTACTTACTTTTGCGCTTTTTGGTTAATGATTACTCTGCTTACTGGTTAATTATTTGCCCTTTCGGACTTAGTCTCTGGACATTATTTTCGAGTTTTTGGTTAATGATTTCACACTTTTAACATATTTTTGCGCTTTTTGGTTAATGATTACTCTGCTTACTGGTTAATTATTTGCCCTTTCGGACTTAGTCTCTGCACATTATTTTCGAGTTTTTGGTTAATGATTTCACACTTTTAACATATTTTTGCGCTTTTTGGTTACTGATTTCATACTTTTTACTTACTTTTGCGCCTTTTGGTTAATGATTACTCTGCTTACTGGTTAACCATTTGCCCTTTCGGACTTAGTCTCTGGACATTATTTTCGAGTTTTTGGTTAATGATTTCACACTTTTTACTTACTTTTGCGATTTTTGGTTAATGATTACTCTGCTTACTGGTTAACCATTTGCCCTTTCGGACTTAGTCTCTGGACATTATTTTCGGGTTTTTGGTTAATGATTTCACACTTTTTACTTACTTTTGCGATTTTTGGTTAATGATTACTCTGCTTACTGGTTAACCATTTGCCCTTTCGGACTTAGTCTCTGGAGATTATTTTCGAGTTTTTGGTTAATGATTTCACACTTTTTACTTACTTTTGCGATTTTTGGTTAATGATTACTCTGCTTACTGGTTAACCATTTGCCCTTTCGGACTTAGTCTCTGGACATTATTTTCGAGTTTTTGGTTAATGATTTCACACTTTTAACATATTTTTGCGATTTTTGGTTAATGATTACTCTGCTTACTGGTTAATTATTTGCCCTTTCGGACTTAGTCTCTGCACATTATTTTCGAGTTTTTGGTTAATGATTTCACACTTTTAACATATTTTTGCGCTTTTTGGTTACTGATTTCATACTTTTTACTTACTTTTGCGATTTTTGGTTAATGATTACTCTGCTTACTGGTTAACCATTTGCCCTTTCGGACTTAGTCTCTGGAGATTATTTTCGAGTTTTTGGTTAATGATTTCACACTTTTTACTTACTTTTGCGATTTTTGGTTAATGATTACTCTGCTTACTGGTTAACCATTTGCCCTTTCGGACTTAGTCTCTGGACATTATTTTCGAGTTTTTGGTTAATGATTTCACACTTTTAACATATTTTTGCGATTTTTGGTTAATGATTACTCTGCTTACTGGTTAATTATTTGCCCTTTCGGACTTAGTCTCTGCACATTATTTTCGAGTTTTTGGTTAATGATTTCACACTTTTAACATATTTTTGCGCTTTTTGGTTACTGATTTCATACTTTTTACTTACTTTTGCGCCTTTTGGTTAATGATTACTCTGCTTACTGGTTAACCATTTGCCCTTTCGGACTTAGTCTCTGGACATTATTTTCGAGTTTTTGGTTAATGATTTCACACTTTTTACTTACTTTTGCGATTTTTGGTTAATGATTACTCTGCTTACTGGTTAACCATTTGCCCTTTCGGACTTAGTCTCTGGACATTATTTTCGGGTTTTTGGTTAATGATTTCACACTTTTTACTTACTTTTGCGATTTTTGGTTAATGATTACTCTGCTTACTGGTTAACCATTTGCCCTTTCGGACTTAGTCTCTGGAGATTATTTTCGAGTTTTTGGTTAATGATTTCACACTTTTTACTTACTTTTGCGATTTTTGGTTAATGATTACTCTGCTTACTGGTTAACCATTTGCCCTTTCGGACTTAGTCTCTGGACATTATTTTCGAGTTTTTGGTTAATGATTTCACACTTTTAACATATTTTTGCGATTTTTGGTTAATGATTACTCTGCTTACTGGTTAATTATTTGCCCTTTCGGACTTAGTCTCTGCACATTATTTTCGAGTTTTTGGTTAATGATTTCACACTTTTAACATATTTTTGCGCTTTTTGGTTACTGATTTCATACTTTTTACTTACTTTTGCGCCTTTTGGTTAATGATTACTCTGCTTACTGGTTAACCATTTGCCCTTTCGGACTTAGTCTCTGGACATTATTTTCGAGTTTTTGGTTAATGATTTCACACTTTTGACTTACTTTTGCGATTTTTGGTTAATGATTACTCTGCTTACTGGTTAACCATTTGCCCTTTCGGACTTAGTCTCTGGACATTATTTTCGGGTTTTTGGTTAATGATTTCACACTTTTTACTTACTTTTGCGATTTTTGGTTAATGATTACTCTGCTTACTGGTTAACCATTTGCCCTTTCGGACTTAGTCTCTGGAGATTATTTTCGAGTTTTTGGTTAATGATTTCACACTTTTTACTTACTTTTGCGATTTTTGGTTAATGATTACTCTGCTTACTGGTTAACCATTTGCCCTTTCGGACTTAGTCTCTGGACATTATTTTCGAGTTTTTGGTTAATGATTTCACACTTTTAACATATTTTTGCGATTTTTGGTTAATGATTACTCTGCTTACTGGTTAATTATTTGCCCTTTCGGACTTAGTCTCTGCACATTATTTTCGAGTTTTTGGTTAATGATTTCACACTTTTAACATATTTTTGCGCTTTTTGGTTACTGATTTCATACTTTTTACTTACTTTTGCGATTTTTGGTTAATGATTACTCTGCTTACTGGTTAACCATTTGCCCTTTCGGACTTAGTCTCTGGGCATTATTTTCGACTTTTTGGTTAATGATTTCACACTTTTAACATATTTTTGCGATTTTTGGTTAATGATTACTCTGCTTACTGGTTAATTATTTGCCCTTTCGGACTTAGTCTCTGCACATTATTTTCGAGTTTTTGGTTAATGATTTCACACTTTTAACATATTTTTGCGCTTTTTGGTTACTGATTTCATACTTTTTACTTACTTTTGCGATTTTTGGTTAATGATTACTCTGCTTACTGGTTAACCATTTGCCCTTTCGGACTTAGTCTCTGGAGATTATTTTCGAGTTTTTGGTTAATGATTTCACACTTTTTACTTACTTTTGCGATTTTTGGTTAATGATTACTCTGCTTACTGGTTAACCATTTGCCCTTTCGGACTTAGTCTCTGGACATTATTTTCGAGTTTTTGGTTAATGATTTCACACTTTTAACATATTTTTGCGATTTTTGGTTAATGATTACTCTGCTTACTGGTTAATTATTTGCCCTTTCGGACTTAGTCTCTGCACATTATTTTCGAGTTTTTGGTTAATGATTTCACACTTTTAACATATTTTTGCGCTTTTTGGTTACTGATTTCATACTTTTTACTTACTTTTGCGCCTTTTGGTTAATGATTACTCTGCTTACTGGTTAACCATTTGCCCTTTCGGACTTAGTCTCTGGACATTATTTTCGAGTTTTTGGTTAATGATTTCACACTTTTTACTTACTTTTGCGATTTTTGGTTAATGATTACTCTGCTTACTGGTTAACCATTTGCCCTTTCGGACTTAGTCTCTGGACATTATTTTCGGGTTTTTGGTTAATGATTTCACACTTTTTACTTACTTTTGCGATTTTTGGTTAATGATTACTCTGCTTACTGGTTAACCATTTGCCCTTTCGGACTTAGTCTCTGGACATTATTTTCGAGTTTTTGGTTAATGATTTCACACTTTTAACATATTTTTGCGATTTTTGGTTAATGATTACTCTGCTTACTGGTTAATTATTTGCCCTTTCGGACTTAGTCTCTGCACATTATTTTCGAGTTTTTGGTTAATGATTTCACACTTTTAACATATTTTTGCGCTTTTTGGTTACTGATTTCATACTTTTTACTTACTTTTGCGCCTTTTGGTTAATGATTACTCTGCTTACTGGTTAACCATTTGCCCTTTCGGACTTAGTCTCTGGAGATTATTTTCGAGTTTTTGGTTAATGATTTCACACTTTTTACTTACTTTTGCGATTTTTGGTTAATGATTACTCTGCTTACTGGTTAACCATTTGCCCTTTCGGACTTAGTCTCTGGACATTATTTTCGGGTTTTTGGTTAATGATTTCACACTTTTTACTTACTTTTGCGATTTTTGGTTAATGATTACTCTGCTTACTGGTTAACCATTTGCCCTTTCGCACTTAGTCTCTGGAGATTATTTTCGAGTTTTTGGTTAATGATTTCACACTTTTTACTTACTTTTGCGATTTTTGGTTAATGATTACTCTGCTTACTGGTTAACCATTTGCCCTTTTGGACTTAGTCTCTGGACATTATTTTCGGGTTTTTGGTTAATGATTTCACACTTTTTACTTACTTTTGCGATTTTTGGTTAATGATGACTCTGCTTACTGGTTAACCATTTGCCCTTTCGCACTTAGTCTCTGGAGATTATTTTCGACTTTTTGGTTAATGATTTCACACTTTTAACTTAATTTTGTGCTTTTTGGTTAATGATTTCATACTTTTTACTTACTTTTGCCCTTTTTGGTTAATGATTACTCTGCTTACTGGTTAACCATTTGCCCTTTCGGACTTGGTCTCTGGACATTATTTTCGAGTTTTTGGTTAATGATTTCACACTTTTTACTTACTTTTGCGATTTTTGGTTAATGATTACTCTGCTTACTGGTTAACCATTTGCCCTTTCGCACTTAGTCTCTGGAGATTATTTTCGACTTTTTGGTTAATGATTTCACACTTTTAACTTAATTTTGTGCTTTTTGGTTAATGATTTCATACTTTTTACTTACTTTTGCCCTTTTTGGTTAATGATTACTCTGCTTACTGGTTAACCATTTGCCCTTTCGGACTTGGTCTCTGGACATTATTTTCGAGTTTTTGGTTAATGATTTCACACTTTTTACTTACTTTTGCGATTTTTGGTTAATGATTTCACACTTTTTACTTACTTTTGCGATTTTTGGTTAATGATTACTCTGCTTACTGGTTAACCATTTGCCCTTTCGGACTTAGTCTCTGGACATTATTTTCGAGTTTTTGGTTAATGATTTCACACTTTTTACTTACTTTTGCGATTTTTGGTTAATGATTTCACACTTTTTACTTACTTTTGCGATTTTTGGTTAATGATGACTCTGCTTACTGGTTAATTATTTGTACTTTCGGACTTGGTCTCTGGACATTATTTTCGAGTTTTTGGTTAATGATTTCACACTTTTAACATAATTTTGCGCTTTTTGGTTAATGATTACTCTGCTTGCTTGTTACTGATTTCCCCTTTCGGACTTGATCTCTGGCCGTTCTTTTCGACCTTTTTGGATCAGGTTTCCACACTCTGAAATTATTTTGGGCTCACTGATTAGGCGAGATCAAGGGGGCATGCCTGGGCACTTTGGGCTCAGTTTGGGAAGGCGGCGTCCGTGTGCTCCTCCGCCCTTCCCGCACTTGCGGCTAGGTTTGCCAAACTGCGCTGACCCGCAGCCCTGCCTTTTTGCCCACGGCACACGGAACGACTCAAGTCTGGCTCCGTTCCAGGCCGTTGCCTCCGGCTGCCCGCCGTCCGGCCGGCCTGGGACGTACCCCGGCTGACGGCGCCGGAGGCCCTCTAGCAGCCACCGGTGCCGCGGGCCAATGGGTCCGGGCGTTCCGGAGCTATCGGTGGGGAAGTGCTCTCCCCTTTTCCTGACGCCGTTCGCCCGAGCAGAGGTGCAGCCTGACGGGACTGCTGTCGCCTTCCGCGGCGCACCGGCCCCTTTCACCTGCCGTCGACCGCGCGGAGCTCGGACCTCCCTCCCCGAAGTTATGGCCCCGGCGCCGGAGGGTGCCCGGGGCCGGGCATTCAGCGGGGTGAGTCTTAACCTTCCCGGTCAGCCTGCGGGGTCGGTGCGCCGGCACTCGACGCCGGAGGGTCCCCTCTTTCCGTAGAGCCCCGCCCGGTGCCGATCGGCCGGCGGATTGCGGAGCGAACCGCGCCTGACCGACGGGCCTCGGAAACCCGTTGCAGTCGACGGGGGGGGAACCGGACAGCGGGACGAGGTGCCGATTCCACCCGCAGATTCGATCCCGAAATCCCGCGGGATTCGGCGGTCCGACCCGACAGATTCAAACGTCGCCCGGGCGGCCCCCAGCGGTCGGGCCGGCCTGGTTCCGCCACCGCCCGATGCCCCTCGCCCCCGGCTACCGCCGGCCGCGCAGACCGAGCGAATGCGGCCGGACGTCCGGCGGCAATCGGCCGGAAAGCGGTATGGCCATTTCCTACTGTCCCTCGGACGGGCAGAGGGGCGGCGCCGGGGCACTCGCGGACCAGGCCGCGCCCCTCCGAGCCCTACCGCCTGCCGTCGA
>NW_027140702.1:0-7500 GCF_036365525.1 Heterodontus francisci | reverse complement strand
GAAACCAGGCGACGCCGCCACAATCTGCGCCTGACAGACAAAGATAACCGTTCACAAGGAGCCTTGTTATTTCGCACCAAGTCTTTTGCGGGCATAGTTTCTTTCTTTGACATGTATATCTGTATGAAGGTCGGCTTTGCTCTGCCATCGCAGCCTCCCTTCTTTGCTTTTCTCACTGTACCAACAGACATGTCATAGACTTTGGTTTTTTTTTCATTAATTCTTTTCCTGTGGGTGTGGTGTGCCTCCGCACCCCCCAATCTGTTCCAAGGCCTTGTTTTCTCTCGCTCGCCAAAACACTTTGTCTGTTTTCACAGCCAGTCTACCGGCCTAGACCCAACTGTGCGATATTTCAGAGCCGGCAACAGAGCATGGAAAGTCCGCCAGATTTACCCTTAAATGCTCATAAATGACTTCCAGGCACTCTTCGGAAGGTCTTTTATTTCAAAAGAAGGTCCTTCCTTGAGGGAGCACTTCTTCGGCCACTTTGCAAGTGCAACCGCTGCCAGCAAAAGTTCTGAAAATCGAGTTCCCGAAAATCTCCGGGTACCCCGCCAACCCCCAGCCACCCGAATCGCAAGTGTCAATTCGGCGGGTTGCCTGCCGGTAGTCCTTCCGAAAATGAGGCGCCAAATCGCCGCAACGGCCATTTTTCATTTCGGCATCGGGACTTCCGACGGCAACTGATTAACTAGCCCGGGGACTAGAGCGGCAGCAAATGCAACGTGCCCTCTTGGCGGGAGCAACTTGACCGCCCCCGTGGGGAAAGGTCAACTCGGGGCCCGGGAAAGTCGCCGAGTCCGACCCCATACACTTCCATGAGTTGGGGGTTTTGGCCTTCCCGGCCCAAGGCTCGCCTTATTTCGGCCTGCACTTTCGGAAAAGGGTGCATTCCTTTTGGTTAATGATTTCACCAGCCCGGGTCTTAGCCTCTGCCCCGACGGCTAAGTCTTTTGGTTAATGATTTCCTGCGGCTGGGACTACCCTTTCCCCCCGCCCTGCAGGCACCCGGGTCGGGAGGCCGTCGGGGGCACTTTCCGGGGCAAATCCGGACCCTTACGCAAGGGAGAGTGCGCCCCCCGCCTCGGCCGGGGGTCAGGCTGCCGCCTATTAAGCCCGACAGAAAACCCGAAAAATGGACGAAAATGGGAAAAAATCCCCATCCGAAAAAGGCTTAAAAGTCGGTTGGGCGGCAGCTAGGGTCGGTCTCTGCAGACCTGGAGGCTCGGGTGGACTCTTGGAATAAACGTCCAAGTCCCGACTTGCCACCTCCTACTACTGTGCAGATACCCCGCCAACCCCCAGCCACCCGAATGACAAGCGTCCGATCAGCGGGACGAATTTGACAACTCTGGCCGGACCTCTGGAACTCCATCCCGGGTAACCGGGGCAAATTTTTCCGCTTGATCGCCCTTCCACTGGTTAACCATTTGCCCTTTCGGACTTAGTCTCTGGACATTATTCGACGGATTTTCTGGTTAACCATTTGCCCTTTCGGACTTAGTCTCTGGGCATTATTTTCGACTTTTTGGTTAATGATTTCACACTTTTTACTTACTTTTGCGCTTTTTGGTTAATGATTACTCTGCTTACTGGTTAATTATTTGCCCTTTCGGACTTAGTCTCTGGACATTATTTTCGAGTTTTTGGTTAATGATTTCACACTTTTAACATATTTTTGCGCTTTTTGGTTAATGATGACTCTGCTTACTGGTTAACCATTTGCCCTTTCGGACTTAGTCTCTGCACATTATTTTCGACTTTTTGGTTAATGATTTCACACTTTTAACATATTTTTGCGCTTTTTGGTTAATGATTTCATACTTTTTACTTACTTTTGCGCCTTTTGGTTAATGATTACTCTGCTTACTGGTTAACCATTTGCCCTTTCGGACTTAGTCTCTGGACATTATTTTCGAGTTTTTGGTTAATGATTTCACACTTTTTACTTACTTTTGCGATTTTTGGTTAATGATTACTCTGCTTACTGGTTAACCATTTGCCCTTTCGGACTTAGTCTCTGGACATTGTTTTCGACATTTTGGTTAATGATTTCACACTTTTAACTTAATTTTGCGATTTTTGGTTAATGATTACTCTGCTTACTGGTTAACCATTTGCCCTTTCGGACTTAGTCTCTGGACATTGTTTTCGACATTTTGGTTAATGATTTCACACTTTTAACTTAATTTTGTGCTTTTTGGTTAATGATTTCATACTTTTTACTTACTTTTGCGATTTTTGGTTAATGATTACTCTGCTTACTGGTTAACCATTTGCCCTTTCGGACTTAGTCTCTGGACATTATTTTTGGGTTTTTGGTTAATGATTTCACACTTTTTACTTACTTTTGCCCTTTTTGGTTACTGATTACTCTGCTTACTGGTTAACCATTTGCCCTTTCGGACTTAGTCTCTGGACATTATTTTCGAGTTTTTGGTTAATGATTTCACACTTTTAACATATTTTTGCGCTTTTTGGTTAATGATTACTCTGCTTACTGGTTAATTATTTGCCCTTTCGGACTTAGTCTCTGCACATTATTTTCGAGTTTTTGGTTAATGATTTCACACTTTTAACATATTTTTGCGCTTTTTGGTTACTGATTTCATACTTTTTACTTACTTTTGCGCCTTTTGGTTAATGATTACTCTGCTTACTGGTTAACCATTTGCCCTTTCGGACTTAGTCTCTGGACATTATTTTCGAGTTTTTGGTTAATGATTTCACACTTTTTACTTACTTTTGCGATTTTTGGTTAATGATTACTCTGCTTACTGGTTAACCATTTGCCCTTTCGGACTTAGTCTCTGGACATTATTTTCGGGTTTTTGGTTAATGATTTCACACTTTTTACTTACTTTTGCGATTTTTGGTTAATGATTACTCTGCTTACTGGTTAACCATTTGCCCTTTCGGACTTAGTCTCTGGAGATTATTTTCGAGTTTTTGGTTAATGATTTCACACTTTTTACTTACTTTTGCGATTTTTGGTTAATGATTACTCTGCTTACTGGTTAACCATTTGCCCTTTTGGACTTAGTCTCTGGACATTATTTTCGGGTTTTTGGTTAATGATTTCACACTTTTTACTTACTTTTGCGATTTTTGGTTAATGATGACTCTGCTTACTGGTTAACCATTTGCCCTTTCGCACTTAGTCTCTGGAGATTATTTTCGACTTTTTGGTTAATGATTTCACACTTTTAACTTAATTTTGTGCTTTTTGGTTAATGATTTCATACTTTTTACTTACTTTTGCCCTTTTTGGTTAATGATTACTCTGCTTACTGGTTAACCATTTGCCCTTTCGGACTTGGTCTCTGGACATTATTTTCGAGTTTTTGGTTAATGATTTCACACTTTTTACTTACTTTTGCGATTTTTGGTTAATGATTACTCTGCTTACTGGTTAATTATTTGCCCTTTCGGACTTAGTCTCTGCACATTATTTTCGAGTTTTTGGTTAATGATTTCACACTTTTAACATATTTTTGCGCTTTTTGGTTACTGATTTCATACTTTTTACTTACTTTTGCGCCTTTTGGTTAATGATTACTCTGCTTACTGGTTAACCATTTGCCCTTTCGGACTTAGTCTCTGCACATTATTTTCGACTTTTTGGTTAATGATTTCACACTTTTAACATATTTTTGCGCTTTTTGGTTAATGATTTCATACTTTTTACTTACTTTTGCGCCTTTTGGTTAATGATTACTCTGCTTACTGGTTAACCATTTGCCCTTTCGGACTTAGTCTCTGGACATTGTTTTCGACATTTTGGTTAATGATTTCACACTTTTAACTTAATTTTGTGCTTTTTGGTTAATGATTTCATACTTTTTACTTACTTTTGCCCTTTTTGGTTAATGATTACTCTGCTTACTGGTTAACCATTTGCCCTTTCGGACTTAGTCTCTGGAGATTATTTTCGAGTTTTTGGTTAATGATTTCACACTTTTTACTTACTTTTGCGATTTTTGGTTAATGATTTCACACTTTTTACTTACTTTTGCGATTTTTGGTTAATGATGACTCTGCTTACTGGTTAACCATTTGCCCTTTCGGACTTAGTCTCTGCACATTATTTTCGAGTTTTTGGTTAATGATTTCACACTTTTTACTTACTTTTGCGATTTTTGGTTAATGATTTCATACTTTTTACTTACTTTTGCGATTTTTGGTTAATGATGACTCTGCTTACTGGTTAATTATTTGTACTTTCGGACTTGGTCTCTGGACATTATTTTCGACTTTTTGGTTAATGATTTCACACTTTTAACATAATTTTGCGCTTTTTGGTTAATGATTACTCTGCTTGCTTGTTACTGATTTCCCCTTTCGGACTTGATCTCTGGCCGTTCTTTTCGACCTTTTTGGATCAGGTTTCCACACTCTGAAATTATTTTGGGCTCACTGATTAGGCGAGATCAAGGGGGCATGCCTGGGCACTTTGGGCTCAGTTTGGGAAGGCGGCGTCCGTGTGCTCCTCCGCCCTTCCCGCACTTGCGGCTAGGTTTGCCAAACTGCGCTGACCCGCAGCCCTGCCTTTTTGCCCACGGCACGGAACGACTCAAGTCTGGCTCCGTTCCAGGCCGTTGCCTCCGGCTGCCCGCCGTCCGGCCGGCCTGGGACGTACCCCGGCTGACGGCGCCGGAGCCCCTCTAGCAGCCACCGGTGCCGCGGGCCAATGGGTCCGGGCGTTCCGGAGCTATCGGTGGGGAAGTGCTCTCCCCTTTTCCTGACGCCGTTCGCCCGAGCAGAGGTGCAGCCTGACGGGACTGCTGTCGCCTTCCGCGGCGCACCGGCCCCTTTCACCTGCCGTCGACCGCGCGGAGCTCGGACCTTCCTCCCCGAAGTTATGGCCCCGGCGCCGGAGGGTTCCCGGGGCCGGGCATTCAGCGGGGTGAGTCTTCACCTTCCCGGTCAGCCTGCGGGGTCGGTGCGCCGGCACTCGACGCGGGAGGGTCCCCTCTTTCCGTAGAGCCCCGCCCGGTGCCGATCGGCCGGCGGATTGCGGAGCGAACCGCGCCTGACCGACGGGCCTCGGAAACCCGTTGCAGTCGACGGGGGGGAACCGGACAGCGGGACGAGGTGCCGATTCCACCCGCAGATTCGATCCCGAAATCCCGCGGGATTCGGCGGTCCGACCCGACAGATTCAAACGTCGCCCGGGCGGCCCCCAGCGGTCGGGCCGGCCTGGTTCCGCCACCGCCCGATGCCCCTCGCCCCCGGCTACCGCCGACCGCGCCGACCGAGGGAATGCGGCCGGACGTCCGGCGGCAATCGGCCGGAAAGCGGTATGGCCATTTCCTACTGTCCCTCGGACGGGCAGAGGGGCGGCGCCGGGGCACTCGCGGACCAGGCCGCGCCCCTCCGAGCCCTACCGCCTGCCGTCGACCGCGCGGGGATCGGACCTCCCTCCCCGAAGTTATGGCCCCGGAGCCGGAGGGTAGCCGGGGCCGGGCATTCAGCGGGGTGAGTCTTCACCTTCCCGGTCAGCCTGCGGGGTCGGTGCGCCGGCACTCGACGCGGGAGGGTCCCCTCTTTCCGTAGAGCCCCGCCCGGTGCCGATCGGCCGGCGGATTGCGGAGCGAACCGCGCCTGACCGACGGGCCTCGGAAACCCGTTGCAGTCGACGGGGGGGGGAACCGGACAGCGGGACGAGGTGCCGATTCCACCCGCAGATTCGATCCCGAAATCCCGCGGGATTCGGCGGTCCGACCCGACAGATTCAAACGTCGCCCGGGCGGCCCCCAGCGGTCGGGCCGGCCTGGTTCCGCCACCGCCCGATGCCCCTCGCCCCCGGCTACCGCCGGCCGCGCAGACCGAGCGAATGCGGCCGGACGTCCGGCGGCAATCGGCCGGAAAGCGGTATGGCCATTTCCTACTGTCCCTCGGACGGGCAGAGGGGCGGCGCCGGGGCACTCGCGGACCAGGCCGCGCCCCTCCGAGCCCTACCGCCTGCCGTCGACCGCGCGGGGATCGGACCCTCCTCGCCGAAGTTATGGAGGTAAGACCGGGAGGCTGCCCAGGGTCGGGACTTCAACCGGCTGCCGCCACCCTTTCCCGCCTGTCCCACGGGCTCGGAGATCCAGGCCCTGCAAAGACCCTCCGGTCGCCACCCGACAGGTGCTTTACCGGAGAAATCGTAAACCGGCGTCAGGGCCGGACCTGTCCCGCAGAGGGCAGCCTGCGCCCTTATGCTTTCCCTTTTGCTTTGGCCCCGCAGTAGCAAATGGTTCACCGATAAGTCGGGAACCCACACGCCCGGCCCCACCCGCCCATCCTTCCGCAATGCATCGCCTAGACACACGCACCAAGGGCGCTCTCCTTCCCCCGCCTCCCACATCCCACAGGATGTGCCCTCAGACCACGGCGCCCACACAACCACCCACCCACCCACCCAACCTTCCTAAACACGCCGGCAAACATGCATCGAAACACGGCCACCTTCGCAAATTCACCCCCACGCCGACTATTAAGCCCGGCAAGACTCATTGCAGCCAACCGCGGCCAAAAGTTGAAGTGACAACTCAGTAACCAATTTACAACATTTGGACAACTGAATAACCAGACTCTTTGTCAATCTGACGACGGGGGCAAATCATAAACCGGTTCTGCCCACTGCTAGCCTTCGCAAAGTCACCCCCGCACGCCGACTATTAAGCCCGGCAAGACTCATTGTAGCCAACCGCGGCCAAAAGTTGAAGTGACAACTCATTAACCAATTTACAACATTTGGACAACTGATTAACCAGACTCTTTGTCAATCTGACGACGGGGGCAAATCATAAACCGGTTCTGCCCACTGCTAGCCTTCGCAAAGTCACCCCCCCCCCCCACGCCGACTATTAAGCCCGGCAAGACTCATTGCAGCCAACCGTGGCCAAAAGTTGAAGTGACAACTCAGTAACCAATTTACAACATTTGGACAACTGAATAACCAGACTCTTTGTCAATCTGACGACGGGGGCAAATCATAAACCGGTTCTGCCCACTGCTAGCCTTCGCAAAGTCACCCCCGCACGCCGACTATTAAGCCCGGCAAGACTCATTGTAGCCAACCGCGGCCAAAAGTTGAAGTGACAACTCATTAACCAATTTACAACATTTGGACAACTGATTAACCAGACTCTTTGTCAATCTGACGACGGGGGCAAATCATAAACCGGTTCTGCCCACTGCTAGCCTTCGCAAAGTCACCCCCGCACGCCGACTATTAAGCCCGGCAAGACTCATTGTAGCCAACCGCGGCCAAAAGTTGAAGTGACAACTCATTAACCAATTTACAACATTTGGACAACTGATTAACCAGACTCTTTGTCAATCTGATGACGGGGGCAAATCATAAACCGGTTCTGCCCAGTGCTAGCCTTCGCAAAGTCACCCCCCCCCCCCCCCCCCCACGCCGACTATTAAGCCCGGCAAGACTCATTGCAGCCAACCGTGGCCAAAAGTTGAAGTGACAACTCAGTAACCAATTTACAACATTTGGAC
>NW_027140701.1:0-122233 GCF_036365525.1 Heterodontus francisci | reverse complement strand
TAACATGTCCCGTGTATATTAAACCATCAGGGGAACACACTCTCCTCACTTATACTGCTCACCTGGTAACATTTCCCGTGAGTATTAGCAATCAGGGGAACACACTCTCCTCACTTATACTGTTCACCTGGTGACATGTCCCGTCAGTATTAAACCATCAGGGGAAGACACTCTCCTCCCTTTTCTGTTCACCTGGTAACATGTCCCATGTATATTAAACCATCAGGGGAAAGCCCTCTCCTCACTTATGCTGTTCACCTGGTAATAAGTCCCGTCTATTTTAAACCATCAGAGGAACACACTCTCCTCACTTATACTGTTCACCTGGCAACATGTCCCGTGTATATTAAACCATGAGAGGAACACACTTTCCTCACTTATACTGTTCACCTGGTAACATGTCCTTTATGTATTAAACAATCAGGGGAACACACTCTCCTCACTTATACTGTTCACCTGGTATCATGTCCTGTGTATATTAAACCATCAGGGGAACTCTCTCTCCTCACTTATGCCGTTCACCTGGGGAAATGTCCCGTCAGTATTAAACCATCAGGGGAACACACTCTCCTCACTTATACTGATTCACATGGGGAAATGTCCCGTCAGCATTAAACCATCAGAGGAAAGCCCTCTCCTCACTTATTCTGTTCACCTGGTAATAAGTCCCGTGTATATGAAACCATCAGGGGAACACACTCTCCTCACTTATACTGTTCACCTGGCAACATGTCCTGTGTATATTAAACCATGAGGGGAACACACTTTCCTCACTTATACAGTTCACCTGGTAACATGTCCCGTGTATTTTTAACAATCAGGGGAACACACTCTCCTCACTTAAACTGTTCACCTGCTAACATGTCCCGTGTATATTATACCATCAGGGGAACACACTGTCCTCACTTATACTGTTCACCTGGTAACATGTCCCGTGTATATTAAACCATCAGGGGAAAGCCCTCTCCTCAATTATACCTTTCAGCTGGGAACATGTCCCGTGTATATTATACCATCAGGGGAACACACTCTCCTCACTTATACTGTTCACCTGGTATCATGTCCTGTGTATATTAAACCATCAGGGGAACACACTCTCCTCACTTATACTGTTCACCTGGTAACATGTCCTGTGCGTGTTAAACCATCAGGGGAACACTCTCTCCTCACTTATACTGTTCACCTGTTGACATGTCGTGTGTTTTAAACCATCAGCGGAACACACTCTCCTCAATTATACTGTTCACCTGGTGAAATGTCCCGTCAGTATTAAACCATCAGCGGAACACACTCTCCTCAATTATACTGTTCACCTGGTGACATGTCGTGTGTTTTAAACCATCAGGGGAAAGCCCTCTCCTCAATTATACCTTTCAGCTGGTAACATGTCCCGTGTATATTATACCATCAGGGGAACACACTCTCCTCACTTATACTGTTCACCTGGTATCATGTCCTGTGTATATTAAACCATCAGGGGAACACACTCTCCTCAATTATACTGTTCACCTGGTGACATGTCCCGTCAGTATTAAACCATCAGCGGAACACACTCTCCTCAATTATACTGTTCACCTGGTGACATGTCCCGTTTATATTAAACCATCAGGGGAACACAATCTGCTCACTTATACTGTTCACCTGGTATCATGTCCCATGTATATTAAACCATCAGATGAACACATTCTCCTCACTTATACTGTTCACCTGGTGACATGTCCCGTGCGTATTAAACAATCAGGGGAACATACTCTCCTCACTATTACAGTTCACCTGGTGACATGTCCTGTGTATATTAAACCATCAGGGGAACACACTCTCCTCACTTATACTGTTCACCTGGCAACATGTCCCGTGTCTATTAAACCATCAGGGGAACACATTCTCCTCACTTATACTGTTCACCTGGTAACATGTCCCGTGTATATTTAACAATCAGGGGAACACACTCTCCTCACTTATACTGTTCACCTGTTTACATGTCCCGTGTATATTAAACCATCAGGGGAACACATTCTCCTCACTGATACTGTTCACCTGCAAACATGTCCCGTGTATATTAAACAATGAGGGGAACACACTCTCCTCACTTATACTCGTCACCTGGTAACATGTCCCACGTATATTAAACAATCAGGGGAACACGCTCTCTTCACTTATACTGTTCACCTGGTAACATGTCCCATGTATATTGAACCATCAGGGGAACACACTCTCTTCACATATACTGTTCACCTGGTAACATGTCCCGTGTATATTAAACCATCAGGGGAACACACTCTCCGCACTTATACTTTTCACCTGGTAACATGTCCCATGTATATTAAACCATCAGGGGAACACACTCTCTTCACATATACTGTTCACGTTGTAACATGTCCCGTGTATATTAAACAATGAGGGGAACACACTCTCCTCACTTATACTCGTCACCTGTTTACATGTCCCGTGTATATTAAACCATCAGGGGAACACATTCTCCTCACTGATACTGTTCACCTGGTAACATGTCCCGTGCGTGTTAAACAATCAGGGGAACACACTCTCCTCACTTATACTGTTCACCTGCTAACATGTCCCGTGTATATTATACCATCAGGGGAACACACTCTCCTCACTTATACTGTTCACCTGGTAACATGTCCCGTGTATATTAAACCATCAGGGGAAAGCCCTCTCCTCACTTATACTGTTCACCTGGTAACATGTCCCGTGTGTATTAAACAATCAGGGGAACACACTCTCCTCCCTTATACTGTTCACCTGGTAACATGTCCCGTGTATATTAAACCATCAGGGGAACACATTCTCCTCACTTATACTGTTCAGCTGGTAACATGTCCCGTGTATATTATACAATCAGGGGAACACACTCTCCTCACTTATACTCGTCACCTGGTAACATGTCCCATGTATATTAAGCAATCAGGGGAACACACTCTCTTCACTTATACTGTTCACCTGGTAACATGTCCCGGGTATATTAAACCATCAGGGGAACACACTGTCCTCACTTATACTGTTCACCTGGTAACATGTCCCGTGTATATTAAAACATCAAGGGAAAGCACTCTCCTCACTTATACTGTCACCTGGTAACATGTCCCGTGTTTATTAAAACATCAGGGGAACTCACTCTCCTCACTTATACTGTTCACCTGGTAACATGTCCTGTGCGTGTTAAAACATCAGGGGAACACACTCTCCTCACTTATACTGTTCACCTGGTAACATGTCCTGTGCGTGTTAAAACATCAGGGGAACTCACTCTCCTCACCTATACTGTTCACCTGGTATCATGTCCCGGGTGTATTAAACCATCAGGGGAACGCACTCTCCTCACTTATGCTGTTGACCTGGTAACATGTCCCATGTATATTAAACCATGAGGGGAACACATTCTCCTCACCTATGCTGTTCACCTGCTAACATGTCCCGTGTATATTGAACCATCAGGGGAACACACTCTCCTCACTTATACTCGTCACCTGGTAACATGTCCCACGTATATTAAACAATCAGGGGAACACGCTCTCTTCACTTATACTGTTCAACTGGTAACATGTCCCATGTATATTAAACAATCAGGGGAACACACTCTCCTCACTTATACTGTTCACCTGGTAACATGTCCCGTGTATATTAAACCATCCGGGGAACACACTCTCCTCACTTATACTCGTCACCTGGTAACATGTCCCACGTATATTAAACAATCAGGGGAACACGCTCTCTTCACTTATACTGTTCACCTGGTAACATGTCCCGTGTATATTAAACCATCTGGGGAACACACTCTCCTCACTTATACTGTTCACCTGGTAACATGTCCCGTGTATATTAAACCATCTGGGGAACACACTCTCCTCACTTATACTGTTCACCTGGTAACATGTCCCGGGTATATTAAACCATCTGGGGAACACACTCTCCTCACTTATACTGTTCACCTGGTAACATGTCCCGTGTATATTAAACCATCTGGGGAACACACTCTCCTCACTTATACTGTTCACCTGGTAACATGTCCCGTGTATATTAAACCATCTGGGGAACACACTCTCCTCACTTATACTGTTCACCTGGTAACATGTCCCGGGTATATTAAACCATCTGGGGAACACACTCTCCTCACTTATCCTGTTCACCTGGTAACATGTCCCGTGTATATTAAACCATCTGGGGAACACACTCTCCTCACTTATACTGTTCACCTGGTAACATGTCCCGTGTATATTAAACCATCTGGGGAACACACTCTCCTCATTTATACTGTTCACCTGGTAACATGTCCCGTGTGTATTAAACAATCTGGGGAACACACTCTCCTCAGTTATACTGTTCACCTGGTAACATGTCCCGTTTATATTTAACAATCAGGGGAACACACTCTCCTCACTTATACTGTTCACCTGGTAACATGTCCCGTGTGTATTAAACAATCTGGGGAACACACTCTCCTCACTTATACTGTTCACCTGCTAACATGTCCCGTGTATATTAAACAATGAGGGGAAAACACTCTCCTCACTTATACTCGTCACCTTGTAACATGTCCCACGTATATTAAGCAATCAGGAGAACAGGCTCTCTTCACTTATTCTGTTCACCTGGTAACATGTCCCGTGTATGTTAGACCATCAGGGGAACACACACTCCTCACTTCTACTCTTCACCTGGTGACACGTCCCGTGCGTGTTAAACCATCAGGGGAACACACTCTCCTCACTTATACTGTTCACCTGGTAACATGTCCCGTGTATATTAAACCATCAGGGGAACACACTCTCCTCACTTATACTGTTCACCTGGTAGCATGTCCCGTGTATATTAAACCATCTGGGGAACACACTCTCCTCACTTATACTGTTCACCTGGTAACATGTCCCGGGTATATTAAACCATCTGGGGAACACACTCTCCTCACTTATACTGTTCACCTGGTAACATGTCCCGTGTATATTAAACCATCTGGGGAACACACTCTCCTCACTTATACTGTTCACCTGGTAACATGTCCCGTGTATATTAAACCATCTGGGGAACACACTCTCCTCACTTATACTGTTCACCTGGTAACATGTCCCGGGTATATTAAACCATCTGGGGAACACACTCTCCTCACTTATACTGTTCACCTGGTAACATGTCCCGTGTATATTAAACCATCTGGGGAACACACTCTCCTCACTTATACTGTTCACCTGGTAACATGTCCCGTGTATATTAAACCATCTGGGGAACACACTCTCCTCATTTATACTGTTCACCTGGTAACATGTCCCGTGTGTATTAAACAATCTGGGGAACACACTCTCCTCACTTATACTGTTCACCTGGTAACATGTCCCGTTTATATTTAACAATCAGGGGAACACACTCTCCTCACTTATACTGTTCACCTGGTAACATGTCCCTTGTATATTAAACCATCAGGGGAAAGCCCTCTCCTCACTTATACTGTTCACCTGGTAACATGTCCCGTGTATATTAGACCATCAGCGGAACACACTCTCCTCACTTATACTGTTCACCTGGTAACATGTCCCGTGAATATTAAAGCATCAGGGGAACACACTCTCCTCACTTATACTGTTCACCTGGTAACATGTCCCGTGTATATTAGACCATCAGCGGAACACACTCTCCTCACTTCTATTCTTCACCAGGTGACACGTCCCGTGCGTGTTAAAGCATCAGGGGAACACACTCTCCTCACTTATAAAGGGGGAGGGTGAACAGCCAGTTGTCATTGTGCACATAGGCACCAATGATATAGGTAAAAAACGGGATGAGTTCCTACAAGCAGAGTTTAGGGAGTTAGGAGCCAAGTTAAAAAGTAGGACCTCAGAGGTAGTAATCTCAGGATTACTACCAGTGCCACGTGATAGTCAGAGTAAAAATGAAAGAATAGTCAGGATGAATGCGTGGCTTGAGAGATGGTGCAGGAAGGAGGGGTTCAGATTTTTGGGACATTGGGACCGGTTCTGGGGGAGGTGGGACTATTACAAATTGGACGGTCTACACCTGGGCCGGACTGGAACCAATGTCCTTGGGGGTGCTTTTGCTAATGCTGTTGGGGAGGGTTTAAACTAATGTGGCAGGGGGATGGGGACCAATTGAGGTCAGTTGACAGTAAGGAGATAGTAACAAAAGCCTGTAAGGAACTAGATAATGAAGTCAGTGTGACTAAGGGGAAGAACAGGCAGGGAGCAGATGATGAATATAAAGGGACTGGTGGTCTGAGGTGCATTTGTTTTAATGCAAGAAGTGTAGTAGGTAAGGCAGATGAACTTAGGGCTTGGATTAGTACCTGGGAGTTTGATGTTATTGCTATTACTGAGACTTGGTTGAGGGAAGGGCATGATTGGCAACTAAATATCCCAGGATATCGATGCTTCAGGCGGGATAGAGAGGGAGGTAAAAGGGGTGGAGGAGTTGCATTACTGGTCAAAGAGGATATCACAGCTGTGCTGAAGGAGGGCACTATGGAGGACTCGAGCAGTGAGGCAATATGGGCAGAACTCAGAAATAGGAAGGGTGCGGTAACAATGTTGGGGCTGTACTACAGGCCTCCCAACAGCGAGCGTGAGATAGAGGTACAAATATGTAAACAGATGATGGAAAGATGTAGGAGCAACAGGGTGGTGGTGATAGGAGATTTTAATTTTCCCAACATTGACTGGGATTCGCTTAGTGTTAGAGGTCCAGATGGAGCAGAATTTGTAAGGAGCATCCAGGAGGGTTTTCGAGAGCAGTATGTAAATAGTCCAACTCGGGAAGGGGCCATACTGGACCTGGTGTTGGGGAATGAGCCCGGCCAGGTGGTTGAAGTTTCAGTAGGGGACTACTTTGGGAATAGTGATCACAATTCCGTAAGCTTTAAAATACTCATGGACAAAGACGAGAGTGGTCCGAAGGGAAGAGTGCTAAATTGGGGGAAGGCCAACTACACCAAAATTCGGCAGGAGCTGGGAAATGTAGATTGGGAGCAGCTGTTTGAAGATAAATCCACATGTGATATGTGGGAGGCTTTTAAAGAGAGGTTGATTAGCGTGCAGGAGAGACATGTTCCTGTGAAAATGAGGGATAGAAATGGCAAGATTAGGGAACCATGGATGACAGGTGAAATTGTGAGACTAGCTAAGAGGAAAAAGGAAGCATACATAAGGTGTAGGCGGCTGATGAAAGACGAAGCTTTGAAACAATATCGGGAATGTAGGACCAATCTGAAACGAGGAATTAAGAGGGCTAAAAGGGGTCATGAAATATCTTTAGCAAACAGGGTTAAGGAAAATCCCAAAGCCTTTTATTCATATATAAGGAGAAAGAGGGTAACTAGAGAAAGGATTGGCCCACTAAAGGACAAAGGAGGAATGTTATGCTTGGACTCAGAGAAAATGGGTGAGATTCTAAACGAGTACTTTGCATCGGTATTCACCGAGGAGAGGGACATGACGGATGTTGAGGTTAGGAACAGATGTTTGATTACTCTAGGTCAAGTCGGCATAAGGAGGGAGGAAGTGTTGGGTATTCTAAAGGGCATTAAGGTGGACAAGTCCCCAGGTCCGGATGGGATCTATCCCAGGTTACTGAAGGAAGCGAGAGAGGAAATAGCTGGGGCCTTAACAGATATCTTTGCAGCATCCACAAACACGGTGAGGTCCCGGAGGACTGGAGAATTGCTAATGTTGTCCCCTTGTTTAAGAAGGGTAGCAGGGATAATCCAGGTAATTATAGACCGGTGAGCCTGACGTCAGTGGTAGGGAAGCTGCTGGAGAAGATACTGAGGGATAGGATCTATTCCCATTTGGAAGAAAATGGGCTCATCAGTGATAGGCAACATGGTTTTGTGCAGGGAAGGTCATGTCTTACCAACTTAATAGAATTCTTTGAGGAAGTGACAAAGTTGATTGATGAGGGAAGGGCTGTCGATGTCATATACATGGACTTCAGTAAGGCGTTTGATAAGGTTCCCCATGGTAGGCTGATGGAGAAAGTGAAGGCGCTTGGGGTCCAAGGTGTACTAGCGAGATGGATAAAGAACTGGCTGGGCAACAGGAGACAGAGAGTAGCAGTAGAAGGGAGTTTCTCAAACTGGAGACGTGTGACCAGTGGTGTTCCACAGGGATCCGTGCTGGGACCACTGTTGTTTGTGATATACATTAATGATTTGGAGGAAAGTATAGGTGGACTGATTAGCAAGTTTGCAGACGACACTAAGATTGGTGGAGTAGCAGATAGTGAAGGGGACTGTCAGAGAATACAGCAGAATATAGATAGACTGGAGAGTTGGGCAGAGAAATGGCAGATGGAGTTCAATCAGGGCAAATGCGAGGTGATGCATTTTGGAAGATCCAATTCAAGAGTGAACTATACAGTAAATGGAAAAGTCCTGGGGAAAATTGATGTACAGAGAGATTTGGGTGTTCAGGTCCATTGTTCCCTGAAGGTGGCAACGCAGGTAAATAGAGTGGTCAAGAAGGCATACGGCATGCTTTCCTTCATCGGACGGGGCATTGAGTACAAGAGTTGGCAGGTCATGTTACAGTTGTATAAGACTTTGGTTCGGCCACATTTGGAATACTGCATGCAGTTCTGGTCGCCACATTACCAAAAGGATGTGGATGCTTTGGAGAGGGTGCAGAGGAGGTTCACCAGGATGTTGCCTGGTATGGAGGGCGCTAGCTATGAAGAGAGGTTGAGTAGATTAGGATTATTTTCATTAGAAAGACGGAGGTTGAGGGGGGACCTGATTGAGGTGTACAAAATCATGAGAGGTATAGACAGGGTGGACAGCAAGAGGCTTTTTCCCAGTGTGGGGGTTTCAATTACTAGAGGACATGAGTTCAAAGTGAAAGGGGAAAAGTTTAGGGGGGATATGCGTGGAAAGTTCTTTACGCAGAGGGTGGTGGGCATCTGGAACGCGTTGCCAGCGGAGGTGGTAGATGCGGGCACGATGGAGTCTTTTAAGATGTATCTAGACAGATACATGAATGGGCAGGAAGAAAAGAGATACAGACCCTTAGAAAATAGGCGACATGTTTAGAGAGAGGATCTGGATCGGCGCAGGCTTGGAGGGCATAAGGGCCTGTTCCTGTGCTGTAATTATCTTTGTTCTTTGTTCTTTGTTTAAAACTCTACAGCTCTTTCTATGTTTTCACTAATTTAGCAATGATATTGAGAGGGTATTTCACCACCTTGTTCAGCTCCTGTCTGAATTTACTCTGGGTCACAGTGTAAATACACGTATTGGTGCAGGAACTGAGAAGCTGCAGCATCTTTGATGTGCGATCTGTGATATAGTGAGGGTCAGTGTCAGTGTAATAATACTGAAAATCTGCAATTCTTGTATAAATTTTAAATACAACCAGCGTCATCCATAACAGTATAAAACTGATGGATATACTGAAGAGTAAAATAATTGATTTTCTCTGATTCTCCATCTCTGGGTCCGTGTGATTCTCTCCATTGCTGTGGCGCCGGAATCCCCTGCGGACTTTACTGGAGAATAAAATACGTCTGACTGTGAGAACATTGAGCATCAAAATCAGAAAGAACGGAACACAAGGGGTTAAAATGTAGTTAAACAATTCAAATGCCCCCCATTTGGGAGAAGTAAAGAAGCTTGGTTTATAAACACAACCTATGGGAACGTTAACAATAATGTAACGTGGCTTATATATAAAGTACCAGGGGACATTCTCTAAACAGCCCAGCACACTCACTGTTCCTACAACCACAGCTGCCGTTTTCTCACTGCAATATTTTGTTTTCAGCTTCTCACAACAAATGGCCACAAATCGATCAAAGGTGAAAGAGACTGTGAGCCAGACACAAATCACTGTGGCTGCAGAAAGCAGAACGGCAATGAGAGAACACACAGGAGTAATGTCCAGGAATGAGTGTAGGAAATAAATTGAAATAATCCAGTACAGTATGGGATCAGTGATAATGAGCAGGAGATCAGACACTGCCATTCCCACCAGGTAGACAGTGATACATTTGGAGAGACCACACTTTCCTCGGGACAGGATCACAATCGCCACCAAGTTAACTGGAAGAGAGAGAAAAAAGGAAGCAGAGAAATTACTGATCAGACCTGGAGACAAAGCAGCAGTTTGACAGGATCTGGGCAAAATTTTCCAGCTTTGTTGCTGCATCGAACAGTGAAAACTGATTCATTGACCTGGGCAGTGCTTTGTCACAGTAAAATGTTAGAAAACACAGTTATTAATAATGAATTGGGAAATGGATACAGAAAGTGAATATGGTCAACACTGGATCTACTGGAAGTAATGAGTGAGGATGCAGTACCGGTGGGGAAATGAGAAGGGGTTTTACAGAGATGGAATCCAGTGGGTTAAATGGGAATTTGTCTCCAAACCTTTGGTTGGGAAGGTTAGGCAGAGCGGAAGGTTCAGCTGGTTCGTTGCTCTGGGTCCATAGAACCGACAGGGACTATTATCAGATGGGAAAAGGCTGAATTCTGCAGAACTGAGTTTGAGTGCTCGTATCAGCCATGATATTCAATGGCAGGTTAGGATCGAAGGGCTTAAAATCCTCACCTTGCTCCTATGTTCCTTAATTCCTATCAAGTTGGACGAGGCAGCTGGAGCTGGAGCCAGTAAGTGAGACTGGGAGGGAGAGAAGGAAAAGAACACTTTGGAGTTGGAGTGGAGACAGGAGCAGATGGTCAGTGATAGTAGATAATCTGAAGCAATGGATGAGGAGACGGAGGATTCAATACAGTGAGAGGGGAGGCTGAGATTCACAGGGAGAGATTGCAGCAGAGTATTAGAGTATATCTAATCTACAGATCCCAGTAACACAACTCAATGAATCCATTCAAACAATAAAACTTGTGGTTATTGATGTTGGAGAAAAGTTCATTGTTTATACAATATAGTCAATGCATTTAGTTTGTACAGGAAATTAAGAATATATTTCTGATATCAGCCTCGCTCTTTATTGAATTCAGCAGTCACAGAGATTTTAAAATGCAGAATTTAAATAATGAATTACCATCAGTGATGAACTGATTCTATTCTGTTTATTCAGTCACTAAGTAAGGAATAGTAACTTTCTGCAAAACAAAATGAAGACCTGACAGTAATAAACACAGAGGATCAAGTCCAACAGTAAAATTAACACAATCTGACAACAGAAAACTTCAACTGACAGTTTCTCTCACTAACTGTTCTGGATATTCCAGCACTTTTTGTGAGTGAATTATTCGCACCGCTGTTTCTTTCCCTCTCTCTATTTCTTCTGGCTATCTTTTTCTCTGCTCCTTTTCTCCTACCTTCTCTCAGTCGCCCTCCCTATCTTTCTGGAGTGCTCACAATCTGCCAACTGATACTTAATGTCAATTTTCACATACGATTTGTTATTATAATTCTGTGCCTGTGTTCTGTTCACCAGCCCCGTGTTCAATGATTCTATTCTCAGAGTCAGTTTGTTCAATGGTGAAACCTCTGTGAATATTTTAATTTGTCTACAGATTACGCAAATCTCCTCCTGTTCACCTAGACTCTTCACTTCATTTAGAATGCATGGAATAAACAGAATCGAAATCTCCTTCCAGACAAACTTCACAATCATTGAAACTCCTTCTCCTGGAATTATAAAGTACACCATTAGAATGTGGGATTGTTAAATTTACAACACACCGACATCAGCGCTGCAGCTGATAATCCAGAGACAAATGGGAAAACTCTTGGTACCAACCAATAAAACATCATATCAGTGCATTCTATTTCACAATGTAGTCCAGTGACAGTGAAGGATCCACACTGAAGTAGAGAAGGAGATGGGAAAGATTCAGCAGCAAACTCAGTTCAGTGGCCAGATCTCTGAAGCAGCGTCAGACGCATACAGAATGTAATAATATTTTATAACATTGATAATCAATAAATACATTAAATCCCAGTTAAGTTGCAGCATATTATTGGGGATGGAGGATATTGTTCTGTCCCCTTGTAATACTGAGACCATGAGATGTCGCATTATCAGCCACTGAAGACAATTACATAAAAGTATTGCAATCCAGGTTAGATCCACAACAGGAAACTGTTAAAAACTCCTGATAGCCTGATTCCTGCTCTGAGCCGAGACATCTGATTCGAATGCATTCATTACACAAAATAATCGAGTAACTATATCGGATTTGTATAAACAAAGGTCATTACAGAAATAATGTAGCTCCAACAAGACTGAAAGAGCTGAAAGGTAGGAGATGCCATCAATCAACTTCGGGAACAGGAGGCTGAGTAAAACACAGTGGGGCATAATACCAAGTACAGCAGCACAGGTAACATCGAGTTATACCATTCACAACTGATATACAGGCTTACCAGGAACACCAATTGCGGCAAGTATTCGATAATAAATGGATACAATCTGAAGCATTATTGAATATCACATTTTTATGAGAAGCAGAGACTTCTGTTAGACTGGAACCCACAGCTCCAGCAGACACTCTGAGCTCATATCTTCCAATGGGTGCTGTTTTATAAATGGGAAAAGTCTCCACTGACACGGTTATACCCCTGATAATTGCTATTAGTTACACTCACCTGAACAAACACATTGCATCAGCAGTTTTGAATGCGTTGGAGGGGGTTCACGGGAGGTTTGATAGATTGATACATGGAATGAGCTGGTTGTCTTATCAGGAAAGGTTGGACACTGGTATTGTGTTCACTGGAGTTTAGAAGAGTGAAGGGAGACTTGATTAAAGTATATGAGATCCTGAATGGTCTTGATAATGTGGATGTAGAAAGTATGTTTCTTTTTGTGGGGTCACTGAATATTTTAAGGCGAAGGTAGATAGATTCTTCTTAGGCAAGGGAATCAAATGAAATCAGGTGTCCATGGGAGTGTGGAACTCGAGACACAAACAGATCAGCTGTGATCTTATTGAATGGTGGAAGAGACTCGTGGGGCCAAATGCCTACTTCTGCTCCTAATTTGTATGTCGTATATTTACCTGTTTTGTCTACATTGGGTAATGTCTCCAGTAAAATTAGAAATGTGCCACCTCTTGACTCCATTCTTCCAGTTCAATTCTGTCAGGCCACACGTCAATGTCAACAATTCCAAAATTCTGCTGCTGATGTCCAGTTCTTACCAAATCCCGCTCACCCATTAACCTTACCTTCACTGACCCGCATTGGCTCCCAGTTCCTCAACACCTGATAATTAAAATTTATATCATTGTGTTAAAATCCCTCCATGTTCCCGCCCCTCCCCATCTCAAGCCTCTCCTCCAAACTTGCAGCAAATCTATCGATGATCTATCGATACCACTGACACTGACCTCTTGCACTGCGACTGACATTGCTTGGTTCCATTCTCACTAATCTGATTGTGGCCAGAACATCTCCAGCAATGGCTTCTCTTTCCACACCAGTACCATTACCTCTGGAGTACCCTGAATTTTCCATTCTTGCTCCCTCATCTTTAATATCTAAATGTTGTCCACTGGTGACACCATCTACACACATGCTGTCTGCTTCCACATGTGTGCTGGCAACATCAGCTCCAGCTCTCCACCATCTCGCTGGACCCTCTACTGCCTCTGTGTTATCAGACTCTTACAGTTTGTTTTCCATGAGCTGACATTTCATCCAATTAAACATGGGGAAGAGTGAAGTCTCCATCTTTGGTCACACTACAAACTTCAGACCTTTGTCACCGATGCCATTACCCTCCTGGCTGTTGTCCCAAGCTGCATTTGATGCGATGTAAACTCTGATTCCGAGGACCACTGCATTTTTTGTTATCTATAAATGACTTAGATCTTGGAACACAAAGTAGAATCTGAAAATGTTTCAATGATAGCAAACCTGGAGGAGCTGCTTACAGGTGACGATGATACACACCACCTGTAACAGGAGAGAGAAAGAATAGCAGAATGGGCAGAGAGATGACAGATGGAATTTGATACCGACTAGTGTGAGATGATGCTTTCTGAAGAATGGATATAGAGTGGCAATGCAGAATACTGGCACAGTGTTAAAATTGTCAGCAGGAACAGAAGAAAACACAAGCATGTAAACATACAAATTTCGGATCAGGAGGAGGCCACTTGGCCCATCGAGCCTGCTCCATCATTCAACAGCTTCATGGCTGGTCAGATTGTAATCACAATTCCACATTTCGCCGACTCCCAATAACCTTTCATCCCCTTGCTTATCAGGAATCTATCTGCCACTGCTGTTAAACATTTGAAATGTCTGCTTCCACCGTCTTTTGCGGAAGAGAGTTCCAAAGACCATAACCCTCTGAGAGAAAAGAAATTCCTCAACTCTTTCTTCAATGGGGGACCCTTGTTTCAAAACCGTGACCCTTAACTCTAGATTCCCCACCCAAGGGTAAACATCCGTTACACGTAAACCCTGTTAAGACCCTTTAGGATTAAGTCTCATCTTACTCTTCTAAACTGCAGCTGCTACAAGCCACATCTGTCCAACCTTTCCTCATAAGACAACCCGGCCATTCCAGGTATTCATCTGGTGAAGGTTCCCTGTACTGTTTCCAACGCATTTATATCCGTCCTTAACTAAGGAGATCAATACTGTGCACAGTACTCCAGATGTGGTCTCAACAATGACCAGTATAGCTGAAGCACTCCATCCCTGCTTTTGAATTCAATTCCCCTCACAATAAACGATAACATTCTGTTCGCTTTCTGAATTACTTGCTGTACCTGCATCCTAATATTTTGTGATTAATGTTCTAGGACAACCAGATCCCTCTGCACCTCGGAGCTCTGCAATCTCTCACCAAAGAACAAAGAAAAAAGAAAATTACAGCACAGGAACAGGCCCTTCGGACCTCCAAGCCTGCACCGATCCAGATCCTCTTTCTAAACATGTCGCCTATTTACTAAGGGTCTGTATCTCTTTGCTTCCTGCCCATTCATGTATCTGTCCAGATACATCTTAAAAGACGCTATCATGCCCGCGTCTACCACCTCCGCTGGCAACACATTCCAGGCACCCACCACCCTCTGCATAAAGAACTTTCCACGCATATCCCCCCTAAACTTTTCTCCTCTCACTTTGAACTCGTTACCCCTAGTAATTGAAACCCCCACTCTGGGAAAAAGCTTCTTGCTATCCACCCCGTCTATACCTCTCATGATTTTGTACACCTCAATTAGGTCCCCCCTCAACCTCCGTCTTTCTAATGAAAATAATCCAAATCTGCTCAACCTCTCTTCATAGCTAGCGCCCTCCATACCAGGCAACATCCTGGTGAACCTCCTCTGCACCCTCTCCAAAGCATCCACATCCTTTTGGTAATGTGGCGACCAGAACTGCACGCAGTATTCCAAATGTGGCCGAACCAATGTCTAATACAACTGTAACATGACCTGCCAACCCTTGTACTCAATACTCCGTCCGATGAAGGAAAGCATGCCGTATGCCTTCTTGACCACTCTATTGACCTGCGTTGCCACCTTCAGGGAACAATGGACCTGAACACCCAAATCTCTCTGTACATCAATTTTCCCCAGGACTTTTCCATTTACCGTATAATTCACTCTTGAATTGGATCTTCCAAAATGCATCACCTCGCATTTGCCCTGATTGAACTCCATCTGCCATTTCTATGCCCAACTCTCCAATCTATTTATATTCTGCTGTATTCTCTGACAGTCCCCTTCACTATCTGCTACTCCACCAATCTTAGCGTCGTCTGCAGACTTGCTGATCAGACCACCTATACTTTCCTCCAAATCATTAATGTATATCACAAACAACAGTGGTCCCAGCACGGATCCCTGTGGAACACCAGTGGTCACTCGTCTCCATTTTGAGAAACTCCCTTCCACTGCTACTCTCTGTCTCCTGTTGCCCAGCCAGTTCTTTATCCATCTAGCCAGTACACCTTGGACCCCATGCGACTTCACTTTCTCCATCAACCTACCATGGGGAACCTTATCAAACGCCTTACTGAAGTCCATGTATATGACATCTACAGCCCTTCCCTCATCAATCAACTTTGTCACTTCCTCAAAGAATTCTATTAAGTTGGTAAGACATGACCTTCCCTGCACAAAACCATGTTGCCTATCACTGATAAGCCTATTTTCTTCCAAATGGGAATAGATCCTATCCCTCAGTATCTTCTCCAGCAGCTTCCCTACCTCTGACGTCAGGCTCACCGGTCTATAATTACCTGGATTATCCCTGCTACCCTTCTTAAACAAGGGGACAACATTAGCAATTCTCCAGTCCTCCGGGACCTCACCCGTGGTTAAGGATGCTGCAAAGATATCTGTTAAGGCCACAGCAATTTCCTCTCTCGCTTCCCACTGTAACCTGGGATAGATCCCATCCGGACCTGGGGACTTGTCCACCTTAATGCCTTTTAGAATACCCAACACTTCCTCCCTCCTTATGCCGACTTGACCTAGAGTAATCAAACATCTGTCCCGAACCTCAACATCCGACATGTCCCTCTCCTCGGTGAATACCGATGCAAAGTACTCGTTTCGATTCTCACCCATTTTCTCCGACTCCACGCATAATTTTCCTCCTTTGTCCTTGAGTGGGCCAATCCTTTCTCTAGTTACCCTCTTGCTCCTTATATATGAATAAAAGACTTTGGGATTTTCCTTAACCCTGTTTGCTAAAGATATTTCATGACCTCTTTTAGCCCTCTTAATTCCTCGTTTCGGTTTGGTAAGAGAGGTGCCAGAGAACTGCAGGACAGAAAACTCAGTATCATTATTCAAGAAGGGTAGCAGAGATAAACCAGGTAATTACAGGCCTGTGAGTCTAACATCAGTGGTCAGGAAACTACTGGAAAACAATTCTGAGGGACAGGATTGATCTCCACTTGGAGAGGCTGGGATTGATCAGGGATAGTCAGCATGGCTTTGTCAGGGGGAGATTGTGTCTAATTAACTTGATTGAATTTCCCGAGTCGGTGACTAGATGTATAGATGAGGGTAAAGCAGTTGATGTACTATACATGGACTTCAGTAAGGCTTTTGATAAGGTCCTGCATGGGAGGTTGGTTGAGAAGATAAGAGCCCATGGGATCCAGGGCAATTTGGCAAATTTGATCCAAAATTGGCTGAGTGGCAGGAGGCAGCGGGTGATGGTCGACGGTTGTTTTTGCGAATGGAAGCCTGCGACCACTGCTGTGTCACAGGGATCGGTGATGCTACCCTTGTTGTTTGTGGTATACATTAATGATTTAAATGTAAATATCGGAGGTATGATCAGTAAGTTTGCAAATGACATGAAACTTGGTCGTGTCGTAAATAGTGAGGAGGGAAGCCTTAGATTACAGGACGATATAGATGGGCTGGTAAAATGGACGGAGCAGTGGCAAATGGAATTTAATCCTGAGAAGTGTGAGGTGATGCATTTGGAGAGGTATAAGAAGGCAAGCAGATCACTGAAGGCAGCAGCACAGGTAGATTAGGAAGGCACATTGTATACTTGCCTTCATAGAACATAAGAGAAGGGAGGTTATGCTGGAGCTGTATAAAAAGCTAGTTAGGCCTCAACTGGAGTAAGATGTGCATTTCTGTTCACCACACTATAGGAAGGATGTGATTGTACTGGAGAGGGTGCAGAGGAGATTCACCAGGATGTTGCCTGGGCTGGAGCATTTCAGCTGTGAAGAGAGACTGGATAGGGTAGGGTTGTTCTCCTTAGAACAGAGAAGGCTGAGGGGTGACCAGATTGAGGTAGACAACATTATGAGGGGCATTGATAGGTTAGATAGGAAGAAACATTTTGCCTTACCAGCGGGCATCGAATAGTGGCAAGGGGCAGAATGTTTAAAGGGGATTTAAGGATTTCTTTTTTCACACAGTGTGTGGTTGGAATCAGGAACGCAATGCCTCAAGGGGCGGTACAAGCATGAACCCTCAGAACATTTAAGAAGTATTTAGACAAGCACTTGAAACGCTATAGCATACAAGGCTACGGGCCAAATGCTGGAAAATTGGATTAGAATAGATAGGCTTGACGGTGTGGGATTTTTCCTGCAGCACTTGCATTCCTGGTCTCTGTCTGACAGTGTACTGATTCAGAGTGCGGGATTAAATCATGCAAAACTTTCGTTCCTGGTCACTGACACTGTAATGATTCAGAGTCTGGGATTTTTCCTGCATCACTTACTGTCCCAGTCACTGTCTGACATTGGACTGATTCAGAGTGTGCGATTTTTCCTGCATCACTTACTGTTCTGGTCACTGTCTGACACTGTACTGATTCAGAGTGTGGGATTTTTCCTGCATCACTCACTGTCCCAGTTACTGTCTGACACTGTACTGATTCAGAGTGTGGGATTTTTCCTGCATCACTCACTGTCCCGGTTACTGTCTGACACTGTACTGATTCAGAGTGTGGGATTTTTCCTGCATCACTCACTGTCCCAGTTACTGTCTGACACTGTACTGATTCAGAGTGTGGGATTTTTCCTGCATCACTCACTGTCCCAGTCACTGTCTGACATTGGACTGATTCAGAGTGTGCGATTTTTCCTGCATCACTTACTGTTCTGGTCACTGTCTGACACTGTACTGATTCAGAGTGTGGGATTTTTCCTGCATCACTCACTGTCCCGGTTACTGTCTGACACTGTACTGATTCAGAGTGTGGGATTTTTCCTGCATCACTTACTGTCCCGGTCACTGTCTGACACTGTACTGATTCAGAGTGTGGGATTTTTCCTGCATCACTCACTGTCCCGGTCACTGTCTGACACTGTACTGATTCAGAGTGTATGATTTTTCCTGCATCACTTACTGTCCCAGTCACTGTCTGACACTGTACTGATTCAGAGTGTGGGATTTTTCCTGCATCACTCACTGTCCCGGTTACTGTCTGACACTGTACTGATTCAGAGTGTGGGATTTTTCCTGCATCACTCACTGTCCCGGTCACTGTCTGACACTGTACTGATTCAGAGTGTGGGATTTTTCCTGCATCACTCACTGTCCCGGTCACTGTCTGACACTGTACTGATTCAGAGTGTGGGATTTTTCCTGCATCACTTACTGTTCTGGTCACTGTCTGACACTGTACTGATTCAGAGTGTGGGATTATTCCTGCATCACTTACTGTTCTGGTCACTGTCTGACACTGTACTGATTCAGAGTGTATGATTTCTTTTCCTGCGTCACTGACTGTCCCGGTTACTGTCTGACACTGTACTGATTCAGAGTGTGGGATTTTTCCTGCATCACTTACTGTTCTGGTCACTGTCTGACACTGTACTGATTCAGAGTGTGGGATTTTTCCTGCATCACTCACTGTCCCGGTCACTGTCTGACACTGTACTGATTCAGAGTGTATGATTTTTCCTGCATCACTTACTGTCCCAGTCACTGTCTGACACTGTACTGATTCAGAGTGTGGGATTTTTCCTGCATCACTCACTGTCCCGGTTACTGTCTGACACTGTACTGATTCAGAGTGTGGGATTTTTCCTGCATCACTCACTGTCCCGGTCACTGTCTGACACTGTACTGATTCAGAGTGTGGGATTTTTCCTGCATCACTTACTGTCCCGGTCACTGTCTGACACTGTACTGATTCAGAGTGTGGGATTTTTCCTGCATCACTTACTGTTCTGGTCACTGTCTGACACTGTACTGATTCAGAGTGTGGGATTATTCCTGCATCACTTACTGTTCTGGTCACTGTCTGACACTGTACTGATTCAGAGTGTATGATTTCTTTTCCTGCGTCACTGACTGTCCCGGTTACTGTCTGACACTGTACTGATTCAGAGTGTGGGATTTTTTTCCTGCATCACTTACTGTTCTGGTCACTGTCTGACACTGTACTGATTCAGAGTGTATGATTTCTTTTCCTGCGTCACTTACTGTCCCGGTTACTGTCTGACACTGTACTGATTCAGAGTGTGGGATTTTTTTCCTGCATCACTTACTGTTCTGGTCACTGTCTGACACTGTACTGATTCAGAGTGTATGATTTCTTTTCCTGCGTCACTTACTGTCCCGGTTACTGTCTGACACTGTACTGATTCAGAGTGTGGGATTTTTTTCCTGCATCACTTACTGTTCTGGTCACTGTCTGACACTGTACTGATTCAGAGTGTATGATTTCTTTTCCTGCGTCACTTACTGTCCCGGTTACTGTCTGACACTGTACTGATTCAGAGTGTGGGATTTTTTTCCTGCATCACTTACTGTCCCGGTCACTGTCTGACACTGTAATGACTCAGAGTTTGGAATTCTCCTACATAATGTATTATCCCGGTCACTGTCTGACACTGTCTTTATTCAAAGTCTGGGATTTTTGCTGAATTACTTGCTGTCCAAGTCTCTGTCTGGCACTGGAGTGATTCAGAGTGTGGGATCTTCCCTGCATCAATTTCTGGCCCAGTCACTGTCTGACACTATACTGATTCTGAGTGTGGGATTTTTCCTTCATGACATGCTGCTCCGGTCACTGTCTGACACTACTGATTCAGAATGTGGGTTATTTCCTACATCATTTACTGTCCTGGTCACTGTCTGACACTGTGCTGATTCAGAGTGTGGAATTATACCTGCATCTCTTACTGTCCCAGTTACTGTCTGACACTGTGCTGATTCAGTGTGTGGAATTATACCTGCATCTCTTACTGTCCTGGTCACTGTCTGACACTGTGCTGATTCAGTGTGTGGAATTATACCTGCATCTCTTACTGTCCCAGTTACTGTCTGACACTGTGCTGATTCAGTGTGTGGAATTATACCTGCATCTCTTACTGTCCTGGTCACTGTCTGACACTGTGCTGATTCAGTGTGTGGAATTATACCTGCATCTCTTACTGTCCCAGTTACTGTCTGACACTGTGCTGATTCAGTGTGTGGAATTATACCTGCATCTCTTACTGTCCCAGTTACTGTCTGACACTGTGCTGATTCAGTGTGTGGAATTATACCAGCATCTCTTACTGTCCCAGTCTCTGTCTGACACTGTGCTGATTCAGTGTGTGGAATTATACCAGCATCTCTTACTGTCCCAGTTACTGTCTGACACTGTGCTGATTCAGTGTGTGGAATTATACCAGCATCTCTTACTGTCCCAGTCTCTGTCTGACATTGGGATGATTCTAAGACTGGGACTTTTTCCTCCATCAGTTGCTGTCCCTCTCATTGTCAGGCTCGATTCTTATTCGGGGAGTGGGATATTTGCTGTGTCAGTTGCTGCATAATCAATAGCTGTCGCTGTACTCATTGAGATCGTGTTTTTTTCCTTCATTACCTGCTGTCCCAGTCTCTGTCTAACACTCTAATGATTCAGAATGTGTTTTTTCCTGTCTGACACCTCTGTGCGGAGTTTGCAAGTTCTGCCTGTGACCACGTGGGTTTCCGTCGTTGCTCTGGTTTCCTCCCACAGCCAAAGGCTTGCAGGTTGATAGGTAAATTGGCCATTGTGAATTGCCCCTAGTGCAGGGAGGTGGTAGGAGAATTGAGGGAAGGTGGGGATGTGGTAAGGAATTTGGGATTAATGTAAAAATGGGTGGTTGATGGTCTGCACAGACTCGGAGGGCCGAAGGCTTGTTTCAGTGCTGTATGACTCTATGCATCAATGACACTATGGTTCAGAGTGAGGGATTTTCCCTGCATTACTTCCTTTCCCGGTAACTGTCTGACACTGTACTGATTCAATATGTGGGATTTTACCTGTGTCACTTACTGTCCCAGTCACTGTTTAACATTAGACTGATTCACAGAATGGGACTTTTCCTGCATCAGTTGCTGTCACTCTCATTGTCGGTCTATATTCTTATTCAGAGGGTTGGATATTTGCTGTGTCAGTGGCTGCACGATCAAAATCTATCACTGTACTCATTGAGATCGTGTTTTTATCTGCATCACTTGCTGTCCCAGTCTCTATCTAACACTGTACAGATTCAGAATGTGGCTTTTTTCCTGCCTTACTTTCTTTCCTAGTCACTGTCTGAACTGTACTGATTCAGAGTCTGGAATTTTTCCTGCATCACTTGCTGTCCCAGTCTCTATCTAACACTGTACAGATTCAGAATGTGGCTTTTTTCCTGCCTTACTTCCTTTCCTAGTCACTGTCTGAACTGTACTGATTCAGAGTCTGGAATTTTTCCTGCATCACTTGCTTTTGCAGTACCTGTCTAACACTGTACAGATTCAGAATGTGGCTTTTTTCCTGCCTTACTTCCTTTCCTAGTCACTGTCTGAACTGTACTGATTCAGAGTCTGGAATTTTTCCTGCATCACTTGCTATCCCAGTCTCTATCTAACACTGTACAGATTCAGAATGTGGCTTTTTTCCTGCCTTACTTCCTTTCCTAGTCACTGTCTGAACTGTACTGATTCAGAGTCTGGAATTTTTCCTGCATCACTTGCTTTTGCAGTACCTGTCTAACACTGTGCTGATTCCGAGTGTGGGATTTTTCCTGCATCAATTGCTGTCCCGGTCACTGTCTAACACTGTACAGTGCGGAGTTTGCTAGTTCTCTCTGTGAATGCGTGGGTTTCCGTCGTCGCTCTGGTTTCCTCCCACAGCCAAAGGCTTTCAGGTTGATAGGTAAATTGGCCATTGTAAATTGCCCCTAGTGCAGGGAGGTGGTAGGAGAATTGAGGGATGGTGGGGATGTGGTAGGGAATTTGGGATTAATGTAGGATTAGTATAAGAATGGATGGTTGATGGTCGGCACAGACTGGGTGGGCCGAATGGCCTGTTTCAGTGCTGTATGACTCAATGAATCTATGACACTATGATTCAGAGTGAGAGATTTTTCCTGCATTACTTCCTTTCCCAGTCACTCTCTGACCCTGTCCTGGTTCAAGTTCTCGGGATTTCCCTGCATTACTTGCTCTCCTGGTCACTGTCTGAAACAGTACTGATTCAGTGTGAGGGATTTTTCCTGCATCAGTTACTGTTCTGGTCACTGTCTGACACTGTACTGATTCAGAGTGTGGGATAAATACGACATCACTAACTTTCCCAGTCACTCTCTGATGCTCCTGATTCAAGGTCTGGGATTTTTCCTGCATTATTTGCTCTCCCGCGTATTCTCGGACACTGTACTAATTCAGACAATGGGATTTTTCCTGCACCCCGTGCTTTCCCAATCACTGTCTAACACGGTACTGATTCAGAATTTGGGATTTTTCCTACATGACTTACATTCCTGGTAACAGTCTGACACTGAACTGATTCAAGGTCTGGAAGTTTTCCTGCTTCACGTCCTTTCTGGTCACTGTTTCACATGGTACTGATTTAGAGTGTGGAACTTTTCCTTCATTGCTTCCTTTCCCGGTCACTTTTTGACACTGGACTGATTCAAAATATTGGATTCTTCCTGCATCACTTGCTGTCCCAGTAACTCTCTCACACTGCCTTGATTCTAAGCCTGGGATTTTCCCTGCATTACTTGCTTTCCCAGTTACTCTCTGATACTGTCCTGATTCAGACTGTGGGATTTTTCCTGCATGACTTACTTTGCCAGTCACTGTCTAACATGGTACTGATTCAGAGCGTGGGATTTTCTTTCATCACTTCCTTTCCCAAAGGGATAGGCACTGAAACAGGCGCTTTGACCCGCCGACTCTGTGATGACTATCAACCACCCATTAAAGCAAATCCTACATTAACCCTATGTTCCCCCCTTCTCTCAATTCTTCTATCACATTCCTACACCAGGCACAATTTATAACTGCCAATTTACCTACCAACCTGCAGGTCTTGAGCTGCAGGTGGAAACTGGAGAGCACCCAACAGAAACCCACACAGGTAGAACGTGAAAACTCCACACAGACAGTACCCAGAACCGAACCTCGGTCACTGGAGCTGTGAGGCTGCGGTGCTAACCACTGAGCCACTGTGCTGGGATCTCTCTGGCATTGTTTACTGTCCCGGTCACTCTCTGACACTGCCCTGATTCAAAGTCGGGGATTTTTCCTCCATTACTTCATTGCCCGGTCACTGCCTGACACTGTACTGATTCAGAGTCTGGCATTTTCCTGCATCATTTAATTTCCAATCACTGCCTGACACTGTCCTGATTCAAAGTCTGGGATATTTCCTGGATTACTTCCTTTCCCAGTCATTGTTTGACACTATACTGATTCAGAGTGTGGGATTATTCCTGCATCAATTAGTGTCCCGATCATGGTCTGTCACTGTACTCATGCAAGGTCTGGGAATTTTCCTTCATTACTTCCTCTCCCGGTTACTCTCTGACACTGGACTGATTCAGACTGTGAGATTTATCCTGCATCATTTCCGTTCCTGGTCACTGTCTGACACTGTACTGATTCAGAATGTGGGAGTTTTCCTGCAATACTTGCTCTCCTGGCCACTCTCTGACACTGTACTGATTCAGAATGTGGGATTTGTCCTGCATCGCTTCCACTCTTGGTCACAGTCTGACACGATACCTGAACTGGAAAACTTTATCAACTTTGCTTCTAATTTCCACCCTTCTCTCACCTTTACACAGTCCATCTCCGACACTTCCCTTCCCTTCCTCGACTTCTCTGTCTCCATCTCTGGGGATAGGTTGTCTACTAATATCCATTATAAGCCCACCGACTCCCACAGCTACCTCGACTACACTTCTTCACACCCTGCCTCCTGTAAATACTCCATTCCATTCTCCCAGTTTTTCTGTCTCTGACACAGCTGCTCTGATGGTGCTACCTTCCATGGCAGCGCTTCTGATATGTCTTCCTTTTTCCTCAACCGAGGTTTCCCCCACGTGTCCAGCCCATTTCCTGCACCTCTACCCTCACCCCTTCCCTTTCCGCACAGAACCGCGACAGGGTTCGCTTTGTCCTCACTTTCCACCCCATCAGCCTCCCATATCCAAAGGATCATCCTCCGCCATTTCCACCACCTCCAGCGTGATGCCACTACCAAATGCATCTTCCCCTCCCTTCCCCTGTCGGAATTCTGAAGGGATCATTCCACCCGTGAGACCCTGGTCCACTCCTCCATTACCCCCAGCTCCTCGTCCCCTTCCTATGGCACCTTCCCCTGCTATCGCAGAAGGTGTAATACCTGCCTATTTACCGCCTCTCTCCTCACTATCCCAGGACCCAAACACTCCTTTCTGAGAACAGGGAAAAATATCGAGAAAGGCATAGAGAGAGAGAGAGAGAGAGATGGATAGAGAGATGAAGAAATACAGAGAGAAAGAGAGAAAGAGAGAGAGCTGGAGATGCAGAGTGAGAGAATGCAGCAGTGATGTAGATATTGAGAAAGATCGCAGATAAAGAGAGATGGAAAGACGGAAAGAGGTAGAGGGGTAGAGATACAAACTAAGATATGTTTACAGAAGAGAGAGGGGTGTCCTGGAGTGGGAGGAGGGCGATGCAATGATAATCTTGCCAGCAAGGAGAGGCAGGGATGGAAAGAGTCAAAGATGTGGAACTGTGTGAGAGAGAAATGGACTGGGAGAGATTGATAAAGAAGCAGAGAGTCGCAGAAAGAGAATGAAAAGAGATATTTGTGAGACTCTAGAGAGAGGAGGAAATATAAAGGATGTTGAGAGAATATAGAGATAGGAATTTACAGATGTGAAGAAACAGAGCTAGGAACATGATGGGAGGGGTACAGAACAAGTTGCAGCAAGAGATGGAGAGAGGGAAAACTACGGGATTACAGTGACTGTTCTGGAGCAGCGCTTCCCAAACTATTTGCTTCAGAGGCCGCTCCAGCCCGCCCCCTTGTGGTAAAAAGGTCCCCCTAAAACACACAATCAAAATACTGTGGATGCTGGAAATCTGAAATAAAGACCATGCTGGAAATACTGAGCATTTCCAGCACTGTGTTTTTATATTCGCCCCGAAAACATAAGGTCTTCTTTCCTGCATCTAAAAATGAATTAGGCAATAACACAAATACATTTATTACTATTCACTGGTTAAAGCTTTTGTCTGAGAATACCACGTGCCAAAAGATTCTCTTTCTGCATCATCAAAGCTTCAGCTTCTGAAAAGATTCTCCTTGTGAATGAGATAAATACAACTGATGAAAACAAAACAAAGGATTTTGAACATAAAACAAACACACAGCACGAGACCAGGGCTCTTTTTCTCACTGCCATAAACAAACTCTCAATCACTCTACCTTACAAATACATCCCAGATACAGAGAATGAGAAGAGATTGGAAATGTGAGACATGTGTTTAGGAGCTGCGTACATGCTCATTGTCCTGTTAATGCAGGTAACATAGACAGTTCTGAGCAGAGGCAACACGAGGAGCTGCTTCTTGATGACCTGCAAACTTTTCACTGGCTGGGCAACAGGATACAGAGAGTAGCAGTGGAAGGGAGTTTCTCAAAATGGAGACGTGTGACCAGTGGTGTTCCACAGGGATCCGTGCTTGGACCACTGTTGTTTGTGATATACATAAATGATTTGGAGGAAAGTATAGGTGGTCTGATTAGCAAGTTTGCAGACGACACTAAGATTGGTGGAGTAGCAGATAGTGAAGGGGCCTGTCAGAAAATACAGCAGAATATAGATAGATTGGAGAGTTGGGCAGAGAAATGGCAGATGGAGTTCAATCAGGGCAAATGCGAGGTGATGCATTTTGGAAGATCCAATTCAAGAGTGAACTATACAGTAAATGGAAAAGTCCTGGGGAAAATTGATGTCCAGAGAGATTTGGGTGTTCAGGTCCATTGTTCCCTGAAGGTGGCAACGCAGGTCAATAGAGTGGTCAAGAAGGCATACGGCATGCTTTCCTTCATCGGACGGGGTATTGAGTACAAGAGTTGGCAGGTCATGTTACAGTGGTATAAGACTTTGGTTCGGCCACATTTGGAATACTGCGTGCAGTTCTGGTCGCCACACTACCAAAAGGATGTAGATGCTTTGGAGAGGGTGCAGAGGAGGTTCACCAGGATGTTGCCTGGTATGGAGGGCGATAGCTATGAAGAGAGGTTGAGTAGATTAGGATTATTTTCATTAGAAAGACGAAGGTTGAGGGGGGACCTGATTGAGGTGTACAAAATCATGAGAGGTATAGACAGGGTGGATAGCAAGAAACTTTTTCCCAGAGTGGGGGCTTCAATTACTAGGGGTCGCGAGTTCAAAGTGAGAGGGGAAAGGTTTAGGTGGGATATGCGTGGAAAGTTCTTTACGCAGAGGGTGGCAGGTGCCTGGAATGCGTTGCCAGCAGAGGTGGTAGACGCGGGCATGATAGCGTCTTTTCAGATGTATCTAGACAGATACATGAATGGGCAGGAAGCAAAGAGATACAGTCCCTTAGTAAATATGTGACATGTTTAGATAGAGGATCTGGATCGGCGCAGGCTTGGAGGGCCGAAGGGCCTGTTCCTGTGCTGTAATTTTCTTTGTTCTTTGTTCTATGTGGCCAGAGAGGATTTTAAAATTGAGTCAGATCCCCTGCAGTCTTCTCCCTTGCCTCACATAGGAACCTGGGAGACATCTCATCTGGGCCTGCGGATGTATCTACTTTTCAGGCCGCTAAAAGTGTTATTACCTGCTCCCGTTCAATACTAATTTATTTAAGTAAATCACAATTTCCCTCACTGATCACTGCACCCACATCGTCCTTCTCCATGGTGAACACAGATGCAAAGTAATCATTTAAAACCTTAGCTACATCCTCCGGCTCCACAGACAGACAGACTCCTCCAGGGCCGCTGCTGTTTTCAGTCCTCCGAATCGGCCATTAGCCTCCTTTTTTGTTATTCAGTCCTTATTAGTCCTACCCTTGACCTTTATGGGAGCATGCCGGCCCTGAACTCTCACTATTTCTTTTTTAATGACTCCCACTGGTCTGATATCGACTTTCCTACAAGTAGCTGCTCCCAGTCTAATTTGGCCAGATCCTGTTTCATCATATTGAAATCAGTCTTCCCCCAGATCAATAACTTTATTTGTTGTCCATCTTTGTCCTTTTGAATAACTACCTTAAATCTTACAGTTATGGTCACTATCGCCAAAATGCGCCCCCAATGACACTGCTACCACTTGTTCAGCTTCATTCTCTAAGATTAGGTCCAATACCCCACCTTCTCATGCATGTGCCCCCTTTTTGTTTTTAAGTTCTACCCATATGGCCTCATTTGAGGAACCTTCTAAGATATCATCCCTCCTTAATGCAGTAATTGACTCCTTGATCAAAAGTGCAATGCCATCCTCCCCTATCATACCAGAAGATTCTATACCCTGGAATACTGAGCTACCCTTTCCTCAACTATGTCTCTGTGATAGCAATAATATCATATTCTGACGTGTTAATCAACGCCCTCAGTTCATTTGCGTTACTAGTAAGACTCCTCGCGTTAAAATGGATGTAATCCACGCTTGTATTATTCGCTTGTTCCTTGACAGGTCTGTTTTCTCTGTCTTCCAGACTGACTCAGTTTCTCTTCTATATTTGACTGTGCATCACCCGTACTGTAACTCCACTCTGTATCCCAACCCCTGACAAATGAGTTTAACTTCTCCCCCCACCCCCGCCAGTACTGCATCACAACATTACTGGGATAGTAAGAGGGCTATGGGGAAAGAGCGGTGCAATGTAATTAATTTGGATATGATAAATGGCTATAGGAAGGCACTGGGGCAGTGAGAATAATGTGGGGTTTTCTGCAGGTTTGTGGAGAGCGTGAGCTAGTCGGATTCGTTAAGAATTGGGGCAAGGTTGGAGTGCGGCAGTGGGAATTGTTCAAAATAGATACAGTGGTATGGGGAGAAAGTGTGGCAGTGGGATTTGTTCAAAATAGATACAGTGGTATGGGGAGAGAGTGCGGCAGTGGGATTTGTTCGAAATCGATACAGCGGTATGGGGAGAGAGTGTGGCAGTGGGATTTGTTCAAAATAGATACAGTGGTATGGGGAGAGAGTGTGGCAGTGGGATTTGTTCAAAATAGATACAGTGGTATGGGGAGAGAGTGCGGCAGTGGGAATTGTTCGAAATAGATACAGCGGTATGGGGAGAGAGTGTGGCAGTGGGATTTGTTCAAAATAGATACAGTGGTATGGGGAGAGAGTGTGGCAGTGGGATTTGTTCAAAATAGATACAGTGGTATGGGGAGAGAGTGCGGCAGTGGGAATTGTTCGAAATAGATACAGTGGTATGGGGAGAGAGTGTGGCAGTGGGATTTGTTCAAAATAGATACAGTGGTATGGGGAGAGAGTGTGGCAGTGGGATTTGTTCAAAATAGATACAGTGGTATGGGGAGAGAGTGTGGCAGTGGGATTTGTTCAAAATAGATACAGTGGTATGGGGAGAGAGTGTGGCAGTGGGATTTGTTCAAAATAGATACAGTGGTATGGGGAGAGAGTGTGGCAGTGGGATTTGTTCGAAATAGATACAGCGGTATGGGGAGAGAGTGTGGCAGTGGGATTTGTTCAAAATAGATACAGTGGTATGGGGAGAGAGTGTGGCAGTGGGATTTGTTCAAAATAGATACAGTGGTATGGGGAGAGAGTGTGGCAGTGGGATTTGTTCGAAATAGATACAGCGGTATGGGGAGAGAGTGTGGCAGTGGGATTTGTTCAAAATAGATACAGTGGTATGGGGAGAGAGTGTGGCAGTGGGATTTTTTCGAGTTTGATGCAGTGTTATGGGGAGAGAGTGTGGCAGTGGGATTTGTTCAAAATAGATACAGTGGTATGGGGAGAGAGTGTGGCAGTGGGATTTTTTCGAGATTGATGCAGTGGTATGGGAAGAGAGTGCGGCAGTGGGAATTGTTCGAGATTCAAACATTGGTATGGAAAGAGAGTGTGGCAGTGGGATTTGTTCGTGATTGATAACAGTGCAATGGGGAGCGAGTGCGGCAATGGTGTTTGTTTGAGATTGATAACAGTGTTATGGGGAGAGAGTGTGGCAGTGGGATTTGTTCGAGATTGATACAGTGGTGTGGGGAGAGAGTGTAGCAATGGGATTTGTTCGAGATTGATGCAGTGGTATGGGAAGAGAGTGTGGCAGTGGGATTTGTTCGAGATTGATTCAGTGGTGGGGGAGAGAGTGGGGTAATCAGATTACTTTGGGGATTGATACAGGGCTATGGGGGAAACAGAGCCGTGGTATTAGTTTGGGGATTGATCCAGGGCATGGGGGAGAGAGCAGAGTAGTGAGATTTGCTGTGAGTGATACTGGAAAATGGAGAGAGAGCTGGACAGTGGGATTAGTTTGGCATTGATCCCGGGCATCTGGAGAGAGTGGGGCAGTTGCATTCGTGTAGGATTGACACAGGGCATTGCGGAGAGGGTGAGGCAGTGGGATTGATTTGGGGACTGATACAGGGCTATGGGGTGCGAGCAGGGCAGTGGGATTTGTTTGGAGCTTGTAACAGGGCTATTGGGAGAAAGCGGGCAGTGAGTTTTTATATTTATTGGTAGACAGCTATGTGCAGAGAGTGGGGTAGTGGGATTAATTTGGAATTGATATAGGGCAATGGGGAGAGAGCGATGCAGTGAGATTTGTTTGGGTTGATACAGGGCTATAGGGAAGGAGTGGGGCAGTAGAATTCGTTTGGGATTGATACAGAGGTAGAGAGAAGGAGTGGAGCAGTGGGATTAGTCTGGGATTGATACAGCGGTATAGGGAAGGAGTGGGCTGTGTCATTAGTTTGGGATTGATACAGGGCTATGAGGAGAGAGCGCAGCAGTGAGATTTGTTTGGGATTGGTACAGGGCTATGGAGAAGGAGTGAAGCAGGAGGATTAGTTTGGGATTGGTACAGGAATATAGGGAAGGAGTAGGCAGTGAGATTTGTTTGGGTTGATACAGGACTATAGGGAAGGAGTGGGCAGTGTGATTAGTTTGGGATTGGTACAGGGCTATGGAGAAGGAGTGGAGCAGGAGGATTAGTTTGGCATTGGTACAGGAATACAGGGAAGGAGTGGGACAGTGGTATTAGTTTGGGATTGATCCAGGGCTATGGGGAAGTAGAGGGGCAGTAGGATTTGTTTGGGATTGATACAGAGGTATAGGGAAGGAGTTGGGCAGTGGGATTATTTTGGGATTGATACAGCGGTATCGAGAAGGAGCGGGGCAGTGGCATTAGTTTGGGATTGAAACTGTGGTATAGGGAAGGAGTGGGGCAGTGGGATTAGTTTGGGATTGATACAGCGGTATAGGGAAGGAGTGGGGCAGTGGGATTAGTTTGGGATTGATACAGCGGTATAGGGAAGGAGTGGGGCAGTTGGATTATTTTGGGATTGATACAGCGGTATCGGGAAGGAGTGGGGCAGTGTCATTAGTTTGGGATTGATACAGTTGTATACTGAAGGAGTGGGGCAGTGGCTATAGTTTGGGATTGATACAGTTGTATACTGAAGGAGTGGGGCAGTGGCTATAGTTTGGGATTGATACAGTTGTATACTGAAGGAGTGGGGCAGTGGCTATAGTTTGGGATTGATACAGTTGTATACTGAAGGAGTGGGGCAGTGGCCATAGTTTGGGATTGATACAGTTGTATACTGAAGGGGTGGGGCAGTGGCCATAGTTTGGGATTGATACAGTTGTATACTGAAGGAGTGGGGCAGTGGCTATAGTTTGGGATTGATACAGTTGTATACTGAAGGAGTGGGGCAGTGGCTATAGTTTGGGATTGATACAGTTGTATACTGAAGGGGTGGGGCAGTTGCTATAGTTTGGGATTGATACAGTTGTATACTGAAGGGGTGGGGCACTGGCTATAGTTTGGGATTGATACAGTTGTATACTGAAGGAGTGGGGCAGTGGCTATAGTTTGGGATTGATACAGTTGTATACTGAAGGGGTGGGGCAGTGGCTATAGTTTGGGATTGATACAGTTGTATACTGAAGGGGTGGGGCAGTGGCTATAGTTTGGGATTGATACAGTTGTATACTGAAGGAGTGGGGCAGTGGCTATAGTTTGGGATTGATACAGTTGTATACTGAAGGGGTGGGGCAGTGGCTTTAGTTTGGGATTGATACAGTTGTATACTGAAGGAGTGGGGCAGTGGCTATAGTTTGGGATTGATACAGTTGTATACTGAAGGGGTGGGGCAGTGGCTATAGTTTGGGATTGATACAGCTGCATACTGAAGGGGTGGGGCAGTGGCTATAGTTTGGGATTGATACAGTTGTATACTGAAGGGGTGGGGCAGTGGCTATAGTTTGGGATTGATACAGTTGTATACTGAAGGGGTGGGACAGTGGCTATAGTTTGTGGATTGATACAGTTGTATAATGAAGGAGTGGGGCAGTGGCTATAGTTTGGGATTGATACAGTTGTATACTGAAGGAGTGGGGCAGTGGCTATAGTTTGGGATTGATGCAGTTGTATACTGAAGGGGTGGGGCAGTGGCTATAGTTTGGGATTGATACAGTTGTATACTGAAGGAGTGGGGCAGTGGCTATAGTTTGGGATTGATGCAGTTGTATACTGAAGGTGTGGGGCAGTGGCTATAGTTTGGGATTGATACAGTTGTATACTGAAGGAGTGGGGCAGTGGCTATAGTTTGGGATTGATACAGTTGTATACTGAAGGAGTGGGGCAGTGGCTATAGTTTGGGATTGATGCAGTTGTATACTGAAGGGGTGGGGCAGTGGCTATAGTTTGGGATTGATGCAGCTGTATACTGAAGGTGTGGGGCAGTGGCTATAGTTTGGGATTGATACAGTTGGATACTGAAGGAGTGGGGCAGTGGCTATAGTTTGGGATTGATACAGTTGTATACTGAAGGAGTGGGGCAGTGGCTATAGTTTGGGATTGATACAGTTGTATACTGAAGGGGTGGGGCAGTGGCTATAGTTTGGAATTGATACAGTTGTATACTGAAGGAGTGGGGCAGTGGCGATAGTTTGGGATTGATACAGCTGTATACTGAAGGAGTGGGGCAGTGGCTATAGTTTGGGATTGATGCAGCTGTATACTGAAGGGGTGGGGCAGTGGCTATAGTTTGGGATTGATACAGTTGTATACTGAAGGAGTGGGGCAGTGGCTATAGTTTGGGATTGATACAGTTGTATACTGAAGGAGTGGGGCAGTGGCTATAGTTTGGGATTGATACAGCTGTATACTGAAGGAGTGGGGCAGTGGCTATAGTTTGGGATTGATGCAGCTGTATACTGAAGGGGTGGGGCAGTGGCTATAGTTTGGGATTGATACAGTTGTATACTGAAGGGGTGGGGCAGTGGCTATAGTTTGGGATTGATACAGCTGTATACTGAAGGGGTGGGGCAGTGGGATTAGTTTGGGATTGATACAGTTGTATACTGAAGGGGTGGGGCAGTGGCTATAGTTTGGGATTGATGCAGCTGTATACTGAAGGAGTGGGGCAGTGGCTATAGTTTGGGATTGATACAGCTGTATACTGAAGGGGTGGGGCAGTGGGATTAGTTTGGGATTGATACAGCGGTGTAGGGAAGGAGTGGGGCAGTGGCTATAGTTTGGGATTGATACAGTTGTATACTGAAGGAGTGGGGCAGTGGCTATAGTTTGGGATTGATCCTGGGCTATTAGAAAAGTAAGGTCACTTTTGTATCTGGTTGAGCAGTAACTGTATAATAGAAATTAATCATATAGTAATGTAATATACATGGATTTTTGGTGGCAGTCCAAGTAAGGGAATTATTGTGCCTGGCTGGATAATAACAGTAAAAGTTTAGGTATGAGATCAGTGACATTTCCAGATAACATTCAGGTCATTCCACAGTTTCTGTGAGAAGCAATGAGTTCTTGAAACTTTCACTGAGTCTCTCAGGTTCCACAATCATATTACTTCCAGTCAGGTGGCCACAGAAGCAGCAGGCATTATCTCAGCTCCTGTTTTTTATGGCACAGAATCTATTTAAATAACAACAATAAGGAGGGTCATTAAGGACAATCCAATTCGCACAAAGATCAGTTCCTGAAAAATCCAATCTTGGCAAAACATATTGGCATTGCACTGTGCTGTGTCAGATGAGTTTAGCTTTCAGCTGACCCTCTCCATGGTTCAGGGGCAGTATCTGAGGGTAAACCGATCTGTGAGAATTGTGTAGTCTTTCATTGAAATGACAATTTACCACTGAAATTATCTGTAATCGGTAACTAAAAGATTCCTCCTTCTTCCTGCCAGTGTTACCAGACTGCAGTTATCATGTTATATACCTTCCCAACAGTTTGGAAAACTCACGTTAGAGATGTTAAATATCTGCCAAATGTTGCATTATGTAATATGAATGTACACATAGAGTCATAGAGTTATACAGCACAGAAACAGGCCCTTCGGTACATCGTGTCTGTGCCGGTCATCAAGCACCTAACTATTCTAATCCCGTTTTCCGGCACTTGGCCCGTCGCCTTGTATGCGATGATGTTTCAAGTGCACATCTAAGTACTTCTTAAATGTTGTGAGGGTTCCTGACTCTACCACCTTTTCAGGCAGGGCATTCCAGATTCCAACCACATTCTGGGTGAAATTTCGTTTTCTGCAAATCCCCTCTAAACCTTCTTCCCCTTACCTTAAATCTATGCCCTTTGGTTATTGACCCCTCCACTCAGGGAAAGGTTTCTTCCAATCTAACCTATCAATGCCCCTTCTATAGACCTTATAAACCTTCTATTATATATGTAAGATGCCTGTGTAAAATGAGTTAATTTCAGTTGTTCACTGACTGTAATTAATATCAGTCTCCATGGGGACTCATTGTCTCTGTTTTTTATTAATTCCAGTTCGATGAACATAGCAGATTCAGACAGTATACTTCCCACTGTTAATTTTAATGGAATATATTTTAAAGATTTTTTAGGTGTGGATTTGCACACATCAATAATTCAATTCATATAATTTTCTGATTAAACACTCAATACCAAACTATTAAATGTTCATCTGACTCAGAGAAGTTTTCCTATGGAGATCAGCTTCACTCTGGTCTATTAAAAATACAGTCTTTTTGACGGAACAGTGCTAGTTTAATAGCAGAGCTGACAAAATATGGTAACAGATTCTCCGAATTGGAAGCAATACATTTTGCAGATTCTCTATTCCTCTTCATACGTGTGAGTCTACATAGAATCACTGTGCAAATGCTCAGCCATCCTAATAATGGAGACACCCTCATTGGGGTGGAAGGGGGAGGGGGTCGGAGGGAGGTCTCTCTGAAAATTTTGCTAACACAGCTGGGCATCTGGTACATATGTTTTGTTTCTAATTTTCTGAATCGAAGCTGACACAGAGCAACACAAGATCCCCTTGAAATTTCCCTCAGTCAGAGTGACCCTGAACCCCAGTGGTAAACAAGACAGGTTACATTCCCAGTCATAGTTACATCTCCCATTCAGACAATCAGAGACTATCATGACTGTCTTGAAGGGGATTGAATTGTTAAATTGAGCTAAGTGTTTGTTTGGACAAATCTGTTAAAATATATTCTGTGATCTGAGAAGTGTTAATGGGAGAATTGTGAAATTTGTTCTCCTGAACTTACAGTAACTAATGAGGAGCCGAGAATATTTAGGCTCCAGGCTGAGAAACATTAATCCCAATCACTGAACAGCAGCATTAACCCTTGACAATCTATTTTTTTTTATACAGCAACACAAATTAAACCAGATATTAAACAGATGTGAATTGAAAGCCCCAGAAACAAGTGAATATGATCATATGATGAACGATATTGGGAATAACAGCTGACACGAATCTCTTGATCTGATAGGAATGATGTGAAGTGGGAGCTGATTCATTTACAGATTTCAAATTATTTACATGATCCGATGTAATTCCAGAGAATATATATCCACTTCTCAGAGCTGGGGTCAGTAATCACACATGGGAACTGAAATAATGAACTGGTCAAACTCCATCAAATATCAGACCTGGGGAAATCAGACATTTCTATCTATTTTACACAATACATTATGGTTCTTTCGTGGAAATTTTGTAAATTCCAAATAGGATCAATGCTCATTAATTAATTAAACTAACGGTCACTGTGAATAAATTTACTAAACTAGTTAACTCTCCATTTAAATTGTGTAACTCTTCCTCGGTTCAGTGAGATATAAGGTACACTGAAAGAGAGTAGTTTTTCTCAAACAGTGCCCTTGTACTACACTGTGCTAGTGTTTCAACTGGATCTAATGAAAGTACAAGTGAGGGCAGTGATGTCCCTGGATATACAGTGACTGTAAAGTTAAATCTGTGATATATATGGAAGGGTAGTAGCGATAAAACTGAGGCCAGTGATGCTCTGTCACAGTATAACAGGAACATTCATATATATGCATGGGTCATAACAGTCAAAGTGAGGTTAATGTTGTATCTGGATGAGCAATAACAGTATAAAAGTGATCAATCAGAGATCTGGATGGATAGTAACAGAAAAACTGAGGTCAGTGGTGTGTCTGGATGAGCAATAACAGTATAAAAGTGATCAATCAGAGATCTGGATGTTTAGTAACAGTAAAACTGAGGTCAGTGGTGTGTCTGGATGAGCAATAACAGTATAAAAGTGATCAATCAGAGATCTGGATGTTTAGTAACAGTCAAAGTGAGGTCAGTGGTGTGTCTGGATGAGCAATAACAGTATAAAAGTGATCAATCAGAGATCTGGATGTTTAGTAACAGTCAAAGTGAGGTTAATGTTGTATCTGGATGAGCAATAACAGTATAAAAGTGATCAATCAGAGATCTGGATGTTTAGTAACAGTAAAAGTGAGGTCAGTGGTGTGTCTGGATGAGCAATAACAGTATAAAAGTGATCAATCAGAGATCTGGATGGATAGTAACAGTCAAAGTGAGGTTAATGTTGTATCTGGATGAGCAATAACAGTATAAAAGTGATCAATCAGAGATCTGGATGTTTAGTAACAGTAAAAGTGAGGTCAGTGTTGTGTCTGGATGAGCAATAATAGTATAAAAGTGATCAATCAGAGATCTGGATGTTTAGTAACAGTAAAAGTGAGGTCAGTGGTGTGTCTGGATGAGCAATAACTGTATAAAAGTGATCAATCAGAGATCTGGATGGATAGTAACAGTCAAAGTGAGGTTAATGTTGTATCTGGATGAGCAATAACAGTATAAAAGTGATCAATCAGAGATCTGGATGTTTAGTAACAGTCAAAGTGAGGTTAATGTTGTATCTGGATGAGCAATAACAGTATAAAAGTGATCAATCAGAGATCTGGATGTTTAGTAACAGTCAAAGTGAGGTTAATGTTGTATCTGGATGAGCAATAACAGTATAAAAGTGATCAATCAGAGATCTAGATGTTTAGTAACAGTCAAAGTAAGGTTAATGTTGTATCTGGATGAGCAATAACAGTATAAAAGTGATCAATCAGAGATCTGGATGGATAGTAACAGTCAAAGTGAGGTCAGTGGTGTGTCTGGATGAGCAATAACAGTATAAAAGTGATCAATCAGAGATCTGGATGTTTAGTAACAGTCAAAGTGAGGTTAATGTTGTATCTGGATGAGCAATAACAGTATAAAAGTGATCAATCAGAGATCTGGATGTTTAGTAACAGTAAAACTGAGGTCAGTGGTGTGTCTGGATGAGCAATAACAGTATAAAAGTGATCAATCAGAGATCTGGATGTTTAGTAACAGTAAAACTGAGGTCAGTGGTGTGTCTGGATGAGCAGTAACAGTATAAAAGTGATCAATCAGAGATCTGAATGTTTAGTAACAGTCAAAGTGAGGTCAGTGTTGTATCTGGATGAGCAATAACAGTATAAAAGTGATCAATCAGAGATCTGGATGGATAGTAACAGTCAAAGTGAGGTTAATGTTGTATCTGGATGAGCAATAACAGTATAAAAGTGATCAATCAGAGATCTGGATGTTTAGTAACAGTCAAAGTGAGGTTAATGTTGTATCTGGATGAGCAATAACAGTATAAAAGTGAACAATCAGAGATCTGGATGGATAGTAACAGTCAAAGTGAGGTTAATGTTGTATCTGGATGAGCAATAACAGTATAAAAGTGATCAATCAGAGATCTGGATGTTTAGTAACAGTCAAAGTGAGGTCAGTGGTGTGTCTGGATGAGCAATAACAGTATAAAAGTGATCAATCAGAGATCTGGATGGATAGTAACAGTCAAAGTGAGGTCAGTGTTGTATCTGGATGAGCAATAACAGTATAAAAGTGATCAATCAGAGATCTGGATGTTTAGTAACAGTCAAAGTGAGGTCAGTGTTGTATCTGGATGAGCAATAACAGTATAAAAGTGATCAATCAGAGATCTGGATGTTTAGTAACAGTCAAACTGAGGTCAGTGGTGTGTCTGGATGAGCAATAACAGTATAAAAGTGATCAATCAGAGATCTGGATGTTTAGTAACATAGAACATAGAACATAGAACATAGAAAATACAGCACAGAACAGGCCCTTCGGCCCACGATGTTGTGCCGATCCTTTGTCCTCTGTCAAGGACAATTTAATCTATACCCCATCATTCTCCTTTATCCATATACCTATCTAAAAGCCGTTTGAAAGTCCCTAAAGTTTCTGACTCAACAACTTCCCCAGGCAAGGCATTCCATGCCCCGACCACTCTCTGGGTAAAGAACCTTCCCCTGACATCCCCCCTATATCTCCCACCCTTCACCTTAAATTTATGACCCCTTGTAACGCTTTGCTCCACCCGGGGAAAAAGTTTCTGACTGTCTACCCTATCTATTCCCCTGATCATCTTATAAACCTCTATCATGTCACCCCTCATCCTTCTCCGTTCTAACGAGAAGAGGCCTAGAATGTTCAGCCTTTCCTCGTAAGACTTATTCTCCATTCCAGGCAACATCCTGGTAAATCTCCTCTGCACCCTCTCCAAGGCTTCCACATCCTTCCTAAAATGAGGCGACCAGAACTGCACACAGTACTCCAAATGAGGCCTTACCAAGGTCCTGTACAGCTGCATCATCACCTCACGGCTCTTAAATTCAATCCCTCTGCTAATGAACGCTAACACCCCATATGCCTTCTTCACAGCCCTATCCACTTGAGTTGCAACTTTCAACGATCTATGCACATAGACCCCAAGGTCTCTCTGCTCCTCCACATGCCCAAGAACCCTACCGTTAACCCAGTATTTTGCATTCGTGTTTGTCCTTCCAAAATGGACGACCTCACACTTTTCAGGGTTAAACTCCATCTGCCACTTTTCAGCCCAGCACTGCAACCTATCCAAGTCCCTTTGCAGACGACAGTCAAACTGAGGTTAATGTTGTGTCTGGATGAGCAATAACAGTATAAAAGTGATCAATCAGAGATCTGGATGTTTAGTAACAGTAAAACTGAGGTCAGTGGTGTGTCTGGATGAGCAATAACAGTATAAAAGTGATCAATCAGAGATCTGGATGTTTAGTAACAGTCAAAGTGAGGTTAATGTTGTATCTGGATGAGCAATAACAGTATAAAAGTGATCAATCAGAGATCTGGATGGATAGTAACAGTCAAAGTGAGGTTAATGTTGTATCTGGATGAGCAATAACAGTATAAAAGTGATCAATCAGAGATCTGGATGTTTAGTAACAGTCAAAGTGAGGTTAATGTTGTATCTGGATGAGCAATAACAGTATAAAAGTGATCAATCAGAGATCTGGATGTTTAGTAACAGTAAAAGTGAGGTTAATGTTGTATCTGGATGAGCAATAACAGTATAAAAGTGATCAATCAGAGATCTGGATGTTTAGTAACAGTAAAACTGAGGTTAATGTTGTATCTGGATGAGCAATAACGGAAGAAAAGTGATCAATCAGAGATCTGGATGTTTAGTAACAGTAAAAGTGAGGTCAGTGGTGTGTCTGGATGAGCAATAACAGTATAAAAGTGATCAATCAGAGATCTGGATGGATAGTAACAGTCAAAGTGAGGTTAATGTTGTATCTGGATGAGCAATAACAGTATAAAAGTGATCAATCAGAGATCTGGATGTTTAGTAACAGTCAAAGTGAGGTTAATGTTGTATCTGGATGAGCAATAACAGTATAAAAGTGATCAGTCAGAGATCTGGATGTTTAGTAACAGTAAAAGTGAGGTTAATGTTGTATCTGGATGAGCAATAACAGTATAAAAGTGATCAATCAGAGATCTGGATGTTTAGTAACAGTAAAACTGAGGTCAGTGGTGTGTCTGGATGAGCAATAACAGTATAAAAGTGATCAATCAGAGATCTGGATGGATAGTAACAGTCAAAGTGAGGTTAATGTTGTATCTGGATGAGCAATAACAGTATAAAAGTGATCAGTCAGAGATCTGGATGTTTAGTAACAGTCAAAGTGAGGTCAGTGGTGTGTCTGGATGAGCAATAACAGTATAAAAGTGATCAATCAGAGATCTGGATGGATAGTAACAGTAAAACTGAGGTCAGTGGTGTGTCTGGATGAGCAATAACAGTATAAAAGTGATCAATCAGAGATCTGGATGTTTAGTAACAGTAAAAGTGAGGTTAATGTTGTGTCTGGATGAGCAATAACAGTATAAAAGTGATCAATCAGAGATCTGGATGGATAGTAACAGTCAAAGTGAGGTCAGTGTTGTATCTGGATGAGCAATAACAGTATAAAAGTGATCAATCAGAGATCTGGATGTTTAGTAACAGTCAAAGTGAGGTTAATGTTGTATCTGGATGAGCAATAACAGTATAAAAGTGATCAATCAGAGATCTGGATGTTTAGTAACAGTCAAACTGAGGTCAGTGGTGTGTCTGGATGAGCAATAACAGTATAAAAGTGATCAATCAGAGATCTGGATGTTTAGTAACAGTAAAACTGAGGTTAATGTTGTATCTGGATGAGCAATAACAGTATAAAAGTGATCAATCAGAGATCTGGATGTTTAGTAACAGTAAAACTGAGGTTAATGTTGTATCTGGATGAGCAATAACTGTATAAAAGTGATCAATCAGAGATCTGGATGTTTAGTAACAGTAAAAGTGAGGTCAGTGTTGTATCTGGATGAGCAATAACTGTATAAAAGTGATCAATCAGAGATCTGGATGTTTAGTAACAGTAGAAGTGAGGTCAGTGTTGTATCTGGATGAGCAATAACTGTATAAAAGTGATCAATCAGAGATCTGGATGTTTAGTAACAGTAAAACTGAGGTCAGTGGTGTATCTGGATGAGCAATAACAGTATAAAAGTGATCAATCAGAGATCTGGATGTTTAGTAACAGTAAAACCGAGGTTAATGTTGTGTCTGGATGAGCAATAACAGTATAAAAGTGATCAATCAGAGATCTGGATGTTTAGTAACAGTAAAAGTGAGGTCAGTGGTGTATCTGGATGAGCAATAACTGTATAAAAGTGATCAATCAGAGATCTGGATGGATAGTAACAGTAAAACTGAGGTCAGTGGTGTGTCTGGATGAGCAATAACTGTATAAAAGTGATCAATCAGAGATCTGGATGTTTAGTAACAGTAAAACTGAGGTCAGTGGTGTATCTGGATGAGCAATAACAGTATAAAAGTGATCAATCAGAGATCTGGATGTTTAGTAACAGTCAAAGTGAGGTTAATGTTGTATCTGGATGAGCAATAACAGTATAAAAGTGATCAATCAGAGATCTGGATGTTTAGTAACAGTAAAACTGAGGTCAGTGGTGTATCTGGATGAGCAATAACAGGATAAAAGTGATCAATCAGAGATCTGGATGTTTAGTAACAGTAAAACTGAGGTCAGTGGTGTGTCTGGATGAGCAATAACTGTATAAAAGTGATCAATCAGAGATCTGGATGTTTAGTAACAGTCAAAGTGAGGTTAATGTTGTATCTGGATGAGCAATAACAGTATAAAAGTGATCAATCAGAGATCTGGATGTTTAGTAACAGTAAAAGTGAGGTCAGTGGTGTATCTGGATGAGCAATAACAGTATAAAAGTGATCAATCAGAGATCTGGATGTTTAGTAACAGTCAAAGTGAGGTTAATGTTGTATCTGGATGAGCAATAACAGTATAAAAGTGATCAATCAGAGATCTGGATGTTTAGTAACAGTAAAACTGAGGTTAATGTTGTATCTGGATGAGCAATAACAGTATAAAAGTGATCAATCAGAGATCTGGATGTTTAGTAACAGTAAAACTGAGGTCAGTGGTGTATCTGGATGAGCAATAACAGTATAAAAGTGATCAATCAGAGATCTGGATGTTTAGTAACAGTAAAAGTGAGGTCAGTGTTGTATCTGGATGAGCAATAACTGTATAAAAGTGATCAATCAGAGATCTGGATGTTTAGTAACAGTAAAAGTGAGGTCAGTGTTGTATCTGGATGAGCAATAACTGTATAAAAGTGATCAATCAGAGATCTGGATGTTTAGTAACAGTAAAAGTGAGGTTAATGTTGTATCTGGATGAGCAATAACAGTATAAAAGTGATCAATCAGAGATCTGGATGTTTAGTAACAGTAAAAGTGAGGTCAGTGTTGTATCTGGATGAGCAATAACTGTATAAAAGTGATCAATCAGAGATCTGGATGTTTAGTAACAGTAAAACTGAGGTTAATGTTGTATCTGGATGAGCAATAACAGTATAAAAGTGATCAATCAGAGATCTGGATGTTTAGTAACAGTCAAAGTGAGGTTAATGTTGTATCTGGATGAGCAATAACAGTATAAAAGTGATCAATCAGAGATCTGGATGTTTAGTAACAGTAAAAGTGAGGTCAGTGGCGTGTCTGGATGAGCAATAACAGTATAAAAGTGATCAATCAGAGATCTGGATGTTTAGTAACAGTAAAACTGAGGTCAGTGGTGTGTCTGGATGAGCAATAACAGTATAAAAGTGATCAATCAGAGATCTGGATGTTTAGTAACAGTAAAACTGAGGTTAATGTTGTATCTGGATGAGCAATAACTGTATAAAAGTGATCAATCAGAGATCTGGATGTTTAGTAACAGTAAAAGTGAGGTCAGTGGTGTGTCTGGATGAGCAATAACAGTATAAAAGTGATCAATCAGAGATCTGGATGGATAGTAACAGTCAAAGTGAGGTTAATGTTGTATCTGGATGAGCAATAACAGTATAAAAGTGATCAATCAGAGATCTGGATGTTTAGTAACAGTAAAAGTGAGGTTAATGTTGTATCTGGATGAGCAATAACAGTATAAAAGTGATCAATCAGAGATCTGGATGTTTAGTAACAGTAAAACTGAGGTCAGTGGTGTATCTGGATGAGCAATAACAGTATAAAAGTGATCAATCAGAGATCTGGATGTTTAGTAACAGTAAAAGTGAGGTCAGTGGTGTGTCTGGATGAGCAATAACAGTATAAAAGTGATCAGTCAGAGATCTGGATGTTTAGTAACAGTAAAAGTGAGGTTAATGTTGTATCTGGATGAGCAATAACAGTATAAAAGTGATCAATCAGAGATCTGGATGTTTAGTAACAGTAAAACTGAGGTTAATGTTGTGTCTGGATGAGCAATAACAGTATAAAAGTGATCAATCAGAGATCTGGATGGATAGTAACAGTAAAAGTGAGGTTAATGTTGTGTCTGGATGAGCAATAACAGTATAAAAGTGATCAATCAGAGATCTGGATGTTTAGTAACAGTAAAACTGAGGTTAATGTTGTGTCTGGATGAGCAATAACAGTATAAAAGTGATCAATCAGTGATCTGGATGTTTAGTAACAGTAAAAGTGAGGTTAATGTTGTATCTGGATGAGCAATAACAGTATAAAAGTGATCAATCAGAGATCTGGATGTTTAGTAACAGTCAAAGTGAGGTTAATGTTGTATCTGGATGAGCAATAACAGTATAAAAGTGATCAATCAGAGATCTGGATGTTTAGTAACAGTAAAAGTGAGGTCAGTGTTGTATCTGGATGAGCAATAACTGTATAAAAGTGATCAATCAGAGATCTGGATGTTTAGTAACAGTCAAAGTGAGGTTAATGTTGTATCTGGATGAGCAATAACAGTATAAAAGTGATCAATCAGAGATCTGGATGTTTAGTAACAGTAAAACTGAGGTCAGTGGTGTATCTGGATGAGCAATAACAGTATAAAAGTGATCAATCAGAGATCTGGATGTTTAGTAACAGTCAAAGTGAGGTTAATGTTGTATCTGGATGAGCAATAACAGTATAAAAGTGATCAATCAGAGATCTGGATGTTTAGTAACAGTCAAAGTGAGGTTAATGTTGTATCTGGATGAGCAATAACAGTATAAAAGTGATCAATCAGAGATCTGGATGTTTAGTAACAGTAAAACTGAGGTTAATGTTGTATCTGGATGAGCAATAACAGGATAAAAGTGATCAATCAGAGATCTGGATGTTTAGTAACAGTAAAACTGAGGTTAATGTTGTATCTGGATGAGCAATAACAGTATAAAAGTGATCAATCAGAGATCTGGATGTTTAGTAACAGTCAAAGTGATGTCAGTGGTGTGTCTGGATGAGCAATAACAGTATAAAAGTGATCAATCAGAGATCTGGATGTTTAGTAACAGTAAAACTGAGGTCAGTGGTGTGTCTGGATGAGCAATAACTGTATAAAAGTGATCAATCAGAGATCTGGATGTTTAGTAACAGTAAAAGTGAGGTTAATGTTGTATCTGGATGAGCAATAACAGTATAAAAGTGATCAATCAGAGATCTGGATGGATAGTAACAGTAAAACTGAGGTTAATGTTGTATCTGGATGAGCAATAACAGTATAAAAGTGATCAATCAGAGATCTGGATGTTTAGTAACAGTAAAAGTGAGGTTAATGTTGTATCTGGATGAGCAATAACAGTATAAAAGTGATCAATCAGAGATCTGGATGTGCAGTAACAGTCAAAGTGAGGTTAATGTTGTATCTGGATGAGCAATAACAGTATAAAAGTGATCAATCAGAGATCTGGATGTTTAGCAACAGTAAAAGTGAGGTTAATGTTGTATCTGGATGAGCAATAACAGTATAAAAGTGATCAATCAGAGATCTGGATGTTTAGTAACAGTCAAAGTGAGGTTAATGTTGTATCTGGATGAGCAATAACAGTATAAAAGTGATCAATCAGAGATCTGGATGTTTAGTAACAGTAAAAGTGAGGTTAATGTTGTATCTGGATGAGCAATAACAGTACAAAAGTGATCAATCAGAGATCTGGATGTTTAGTAACAGTAAAAGTGAGGTTAATGTTGTATCTGGATGAGCAATAACAGTATAAAAGTGATCAATCAGAGATCTGGATGTTTAGTAACAGTCAAAGTGAGGTTAATGTTGTATCTGGATGAGCAATAACAGTATAAAAGTGATCAATCAGAGATCTGGATGTTTAGTAACAGTCAAAGTGAGGTTAATGTTGCATCTGGATGAGCAATAACAGTATAAAAGTGATCAATCAGAGATCTGGATGTTTAGTAACAGTCAAAGTGAGGTCAGTGGTGTATCTGGATGAGCAATAACAGTATAAAAGTGATCAATCAGAGATCTGGATGGATAGTAACAGTAAAACTGAGGTTAATGTTGTATCTGGATGAGCAATAACAGTATAAAAGTGATCAATCAGAGATCTGGATGTTTAGTAACAGTCAAAGTGAGGTCAGTGGTGTGTCTGGATGAGCAATAACAGTATAAAAGTGATCAATCAGAGATCTGGATGTTTAGTAACAGTCAAAGTGAGGTCAGTGGTGTGTCTGGATGAGCAATAACAGTATAAAAGTGATCAATCAGAGATCTGGATGTTTAGTAACAGTAAAAGTGAGGTTAATGTTGTATCTGGATGAGCAATAACAGTATAAAAGTGATCAATCAGAGATCTGGATGGATAGTAACAGTCAAAGTGAGGTTAATGTTGTATCTGGATGAGCAATAACAGTATAAAAGTGATCAGTCAGAGATCTGGATGTTTAGTAACAGTCAAAGTGAGGTCAGTGGTGTGTCTGGATGAGCAATAACAGTATAAAAGTGATCAATCAGAGATCTGGATGGATAGTAACAGTAAAACTGAGGTCAGTGGTGTGTCTGGATGAGCAATAACAGTATAAAAGTGATCAATCAGAGATCTGGATGTTTAGTAACAGTAAAAGTGAGGTTAATGTTGTGTCTGGATGAGCAATAACAGTATAAAAGTGATCAATCAGAGATCTGGATGGATAGTAACAGTCAAAGTGAGGTCAGTGTTGTATCTGGATGAGCAATAACAGTATAAAAGTGATCAATCAGAGATCTGGATGTTTAGTAACAGTCAAAGTGAGGTTAATGTTGTATCTGGATGAGCAATAACAGTATAAAAGTGATCAATCAGAGATCTGGATGTTTAGTAACAGTCAAACTGAGGTCAGTGGTGTGTCTGGATGAGCAATAACAGTATAAAAGTGATCAATCAGAGATCTGGATGTTTAGTAACAGTAAAACTGAGGTTAATGTTGTATCTGGATGAGCAATAACAGTATAAAAGTGATCAATCAGAGATCTGGATGTTTAGTAACAGTAAAACTGAGGTTAATGTTGTATCTGGATGAGCAATAACTGTATAAAAGTGATCAATCAGAGATCTGGATGTTTAGTAACAGTAAAAGTGAGGTCAGTGTTGTATCTGGATGAGCAATAACTGTATAAAAGTGATCAATCAGAGATCTGGATGTTTAGTAACAGTAGAAGTGAGGTCAGTGTTGTATCTGGATGAGCAATAACTGTATAAAAGTGATCAATCAGAGATCTGGATGTTTAGTAACAGTAAAACTGAGGTCAGTGGTGTATCTGGATGAGCAATAACAGTATAAAAGTGATCAATCAGAGATCTGGATGTTTAGTAACAGTAAAACCGAGGTTAATGTTGTGTCTGGATGAGCAATAACAGTATAAAAGTGATCAATCAGAGATCTGGATGTTTAGTAACAGTAAAAGTGAGGTCAGTGGTGTATCTGGATGAGCAATAACTGTATAAAAGTGATCAATCAGAGATCTGGATGGATAGTAACAGTAAAACTGAGGTCAGTGGTGTGTCTGGATGAGCAATAACTGTATAAAAGTGATCAATCAGAGATCTGGATGTTTAGTAACAGTAAAACTGAGGTCAGTGGTGTATCTGGATGAGCAATAACAGTATAAAAGTGATCAATCAGAGATCTGGATGTTTAGTAACAGTCAAAGTGAGGTTAATGTTGTATCTGGATGAGCAATAACAGTATAAAAGTGATCAATCAGAGATCTGGATGTTTAGTAACAGTAAAACTGAGGTCAGTGGTGTATCTGGATGAGCAATAACAGGATAAAAGTGATCAATCAGAGATCTGGATGTTTAGTAACAGTAAAACTGAGGTCAGTGGTGTGTCTGGATGAGCAATAACAGTATAAAAGTGATCAATCAGAGATCTGGATGTTTAGTAACAGTCAAAGTGAGGTTAATGTTGTATCTGGATGAGCAATAACAGTATAAAAGTGATCAATCAGAGATCTGGATGTTTAGTAACAGTAAAAGTGAGGTCAGTGGTGTATCTGGATGAGCAATAACAGTATAAAAGTGATCAATCAGAGATCTGGATGTTTAGTAACAGTCAAAGTGAGGTTAATGTTGTATCTGGATGAGCAATAACAGTATAAAAGTGATCAATCAGAGATCTGGATGTTTAGTAACAGTAAAACTGAGGTTAATGTTGTATCTGGATGAGCAATAACAGTATAAAAGTGATCAATCAGAGATCTGGATGTTTAGTAACAGTAAAACTGAGGTCAGTGGTGTATCTGGATGAGCAATAACAGTATAAAAGTGATCAATCAGAGATCTGGATGTTTAGTAACAGTAAAAGTGAGGTCAGTGTTGTATCTGGATGAGCAATAACTGTATAAAAGTGATCAATCAGAGATCTGGATGTTTAGTAACAGTAAAAGTGAGGTCAGTGTTGTATCTGGATGAGCAATAACTGTATAAAAGTGATCAATCAGAGATCTGGATGTTTAGTAACAGTAAAAGTGAGGTTAATGTTGTATCTGGATGAGCAATAACAGTATAAAAGTGATCAATCAGAGATCTGGATGTTTAGTAACAGTAAAAGTGAGGTCAGTGTTGTATCTGGATGAGCAATAACTGTATAAAAGTGATCAATCAGAGATCTGGATGTTTAGTAACAGTAAAACTGAGGTTAATGTTGTATCTGGATGAGCAATAACAGTATAAAAGTGATCAATCAGAGATCTGGATGTTTAGTAACAGTCAAAGTGAGGTTAATGTTGTATCTGGATGAGCAATAACAGTATAAAAGTGATCAATCAGAGATCTGGATGTTTAGTAACAGTAAAAGTGAGGTCAGTGGCGTGTCTGGATGAGCAATAACAGTATAAAAGTGATCAATCAGAGATCTGGATGTTTAGTAACAGTAAAACTGAGGTCAGTGGTGTGTCTGGATGAGCAATAACAGTATAAAAGTGATCAATCAGAGATCTGGATGTTTAGTAACAGTAAAACTGAGGTTAATGTTGTATCTGGATGAGCAATAACTGTATAAAAGTGATCAATCAGAGATCTGGATGTTTAGTAACAGTAAAAGTGAGGTCAGTGGTGTGTCTGGATGAGCAATAACAGTATAAAAGTGATCAATCAGAGATCTGGATGGATAGTAACAGTCAAAGTGAGGTTAATGTTGTATCTGGATGAGCAATAACAGTATAAAAGTGATCAATCAGAGATCTGGATGTTTAGTAACAGTAAAAGTGAGGTTAATGTTGTATCTGGATGAGCAATAACAGTATAAAAGTGATCAATCAGAGATCTGGATGTTTAGTAACAGTAAAACTGAGGTCAGTGGTGTATCTGGATGAGCAATAACAGTATAAAAGTGATCAATCAGAGATCTGGATGTTTAGTAACAGTAAAAGTGAGGTCAGTGGTGTGTCTGGATGAGCAATAACAGTATAAAAGTGATCAGTCAGAGATCTGGATGTTTAGTAACAGTAAAAGTGAGGTTAATGTTGTATCTGGATGAGCAATAACAGTATAAAAGTGATCAATCAGAGATCTGGATGTTTAGTAACAGTAAAACTGAGGTTAATGTTGTGTCTGGATGAGCAATAACAGTATAAAAGTGATCAATCAGAGATCTGGATGGATAGTAACAGTAAAAGTGAGGTTAATGTTGTGTCTGGATGAGCAATAACAGTATAAAAGTGATCAATCAGAGATCTGGATGTTTAGTAACAGTAAAACTGAGGTTAATGTTGTGTCTGGATGAGCAATAACAGTATAAAAGTGATCAATCAGTGATCTGGATGTTTAGTAACAGTAAAAGTGAGGTTAATGTTGTATCTGGATGAGCAATAACAGTATAAAAGTGATCAATCAGAGATCTGGATGTTTAGTAACAGTCAAAGTGAGGTTAATGTTGTATCTGGATGAGCAATAACAGTATAAAAGTGATCAATCAGAGATCTGGATGTTTAGTAACAGTAAAAGTGAGGTCAGTGTTGTATCTGGATGAGCAATAACTGTATAAAAGTGATCAATCAGAGATCTGGATGTTTAGTAACAGTCAAAGTGAGGTTAATGTTGTATCTGGATGAGCAATAACAGTATAAAAGTGATCAATCAGAGATCTGGATGTTTAGTAACAGTAAAACTGAGGTCAGTGGTGTATCTGGATGAGCAATAACAGTATAAAAGTGATCAATCAGAGATCTGGATGTTTAGTAACAGTCAAAGTGAGGTTAATGTTGTATCTGGATGAGCAATAACAGTATAAAAGTGATCAATCAGAGATCTGGATGTTTAGTAACAGTCAAAGTGAGGTTAATGTTGTATCTGGATGAGCAATAACAGTATAAAAGTGATCAATCAGAGATCTGGATGTTTAGTAACAGTAAAACTGAGGTTAATGTTGTATCTGGATGAGCAATAACAGGATAAAAGTGATCAATCAGAGATCTGGATGTTTAGTAACAGTAAAACTGAGGTTAATGTTGTATCTGGATGAGCAATAACAGTATAAAAGTGATCAATCAGAGATCTGGATGTTTAGTAACAGTCAAAGTGATGTCAGTGGTGTGTCTGGATGAGCAATAACAGTATAAAAGTGATCAATCAGAGATCTGGATGTTTAGTAACAGTAAAACTGAGGTCAGTGGTGTGTCTGGATGAGCAATAACTGTATAAAAGTGATCAATCAGAGATCTGGATGTTTAGTAACAGTAAAAGTGAGGTTAATGTTGTATCTGGATGAGCAATAACAGTATAAAAGTGATCAATCAGAGATCTGGATGGATAGTAACAGTAAAACTGAGGTTAATGTTGTATCTGGATGAGCAATAACAGTATAAAAGTGATCAATCAGAGATCTGGATGTTTAGTAACAGTAAAAGTGAGGTTAATGTTGTATCTGGATGAGCAATAACAGTATAAAAGTGATCAATCAGAGATCTGGATGTGCAGTAACAGTCAAAGTGAGGTTAATGTTGTATCTGGATGAGCAATAACAGTATAAAAGTGATCAATCAGAGATCTGGATGTTTAGCAACAGTAAAAGTGAGGTTAATGTTGTATCTGGATGAGCAATAACAGTATAAAAGTGATCAATCAGAGATCTGGATGTTTAGTAACAGTCAAAGTGAGGTTAATGTTGTATCTGGATGAGCAATAACAGTATAAAAGTGATCAATCAGAGATCTGGATGTTTAGTAACAGTAAAAGTGAGGTTAATGTTGTATCTGGATGAGCAATAACAGTACAAAAGTGATCAATCAGAGATCTGGATGTTTAGTAACAGTAAAAGTGAGGTTAATGTTGTATCTGGATGAGCAATAACAGTATAAAAGTGATCAATCAGAGATCTGGATGTTTAGTAACAGTCAAAGTGAGGTTAATGTTGTATCTGGATGAGCAATAACAGTATAAAAGTGATCAATCAGAGATCTGGATGTTTAGTAACAGTCAAAGTGAGGTTAATGTTGCATCTGGATGAGCAATAACAGTATAAAAGTGATCAATCAGAGATCTGGATGTTTAGTAACAGTCAAAGTGAGGTCAGTGGTGTATCTGGATGAGCAATAACAGTATAAAAGTGATCAATCAGAGATCTGGATGGATAGTAACAGTAAAACTGAGGTTAATGTTGTATCTGGATGAGCAATAACAGTATAAAAGTGATCAATCAGAGATCTGGATGTTTAGTAACAGTCAAAGTGAGGTCAGTGGTGTGTCTGGATGAGCAATAACAGTATAAAAGTGATCAATCAGAGATCTGGATGTTTAGTAACAGTCAAAGTGAGGTCAGTGGTGTGTCTGGATGAGCAATAACAGTATAAAAGTGATCAATCAGAGATCTGGATGTTTAGTAACAGTAAAAGTGAGGTTAATGTTGTATCTGGATGAGCAATAACAGTATAAAAGTGATCAATCAGAGATCTGGATGGATAGTAACAGTAAAAGTGAGGTTAATGTTGTGTCTGAATGAGCAATAACAGTATAAAAGTGATCAATCAGAGATCTGGATGTTTAGTAACAGTAAAACTGAGGTTAATGTTGTGTCTGGATGAGCAATAACAGTATAAAAGTGATCAATCAGTGATCTGGATGTTTAGTAACAGTAAAAGTGAGGTTAATGTTGTATCTGGATGAGCAATAACAGTATAAAAGTGATCAATCAGAGATCTGGATGTTTAGTAACAGTCAAAGTGAGGTTAATGTTGTATCTGGATGAGCAATAACAGTATAAAAGTGATCAATCAGAGATCTGGATGTTTAGTAACAGTAAAAGTGAGGTCAGTGTTGTATCTGGATGAGCAATAACTGTATAAAAGTGATCAATCAGAGATCTGGATGTTTAGTAACAGTCAAAGTGAGGTTAATGTTGTATCTGGATGAGCAATAACAGTATAAAAGTGATCAATCAGAGATCTGGATGTTTAGTAACAGTAAAACTGAGGTCAGTGGTGTATCTGGATGAGCAATAACAGTATAAAAGTGATCAATCAGAGATCTGGATGTTTAGTAACAGTCAAAGTGAGGTTAATGTTGTATCTGGATGAGCAATAACAGTATAAAAGTGATCAATCAGAGATCTGGATGTTTAGTAACAGTCAAAGTGAGGTTAATGTTGTATCTGGATGAGCAATAACAGTATAAAAGTGATCAATCAGAGATCTGGATGTTTAGTAACAGTAAAACTGAGGTTAATGTTGTATCTGGATGAGCAATAACAGGATAAAAGTGATCAATCAGAGATCTGGATGTTTAGTAACAGTAAAACTGAGGTTAATGTTGTATCTGGATGAGCAATAACAGTATAAAAGTGATCAATCAGAGATCTGGATGTTTAGTAACAGTCAAAGTGATGTCAGTGGTGTGTCTGGATGAGCAATAACAGTATAAAAGTGATCAATCAGAGATCTGGATGTTTAGTAACAGTAAAACTGAGGTCAGTGGTGTGTCTGGATGAGCAATAACTGTATAAAAGTGATCAATCAGAGATCTGGATGTTTAGTAACAGTAAAAGTGAGGTTAATGTTGTATCTGGATGAGCAATAACAGTATAAAAGTGATCAATCAGAGATCTGGATGGATAGTAACAGTAAAACTGAGGTTAATGTTGTATCTGGATGAGCAATAACAGTATAAAAGTGATCAATCAGAGATCTGGATGTTTAGTAACAGTAAAAGTGAGGTTAATGTTGTATCTGGATGAGCAATAACAGTATAAAAGTGATCAATCAGAGATCTGGATGTGTAGTAACAGTCAAAGTGAGGTTAATGTTGTATCTGGATGAGCAATAACAGTATAAAAGTGATCAATCAGAGATCTGGATGTTTAGCAACAGTAAAAGTGAGGTTAATGTTGTATCTGGATGAGCAATAACAGTATAAAAGTGATCAATCAGAGATCTGGATGTTTAGTAACAGTCAAAGTGAGGTTAATGTTGTATCTGGATGAGCAATAACAGTATAAAAGTGATCAATCAGAGATCTGGATGTTTAGTAACAGTAAAAGTGAGGTTAATGTTGTATCTGGATGAGCAATAACAGTACAAAAGTGATCAATCAGAGATCTGGATGTTTAGTAACAGTAAAAGTGAGGTTAATGTTGTATCTGGATGAGCAATAACAGTATAAAAGTGATCAATCAGAGATCTGGATGTTTAGTAACAGTCAAAGTGAGGTTAATGTTGTATCTGGATGAGCAATAACAGTATAAAAGTGATCAATCAGAGATCTGGATGTTTAGTAACAGTCAAAGTGAGGTTAATGTTGCATCTGGATGAGCAATAACAGTATAAAAGTGATCAATCAGAGATCTGGATGTTTAGTAACAGTCAAAGTGAGGTCAGTGGTGTATCTGGATGAGCAATAACAGTATAAAAGTGATCAATCAGAGATCTGGATGGATAGTAACAGTAAAACTGAGGTTAATGTTGTATCTGGATGAGCAATAACAGTATAAAAGTGATCAATCAGAGATCTGGATGTTTAGTAACAGTCAAAGTGAGGTCAGTGGTGTGTCTGGATGAGCAATAACAGTATAAAAGTGATCAATCAGAGATCTGGATGTTTAGTAACAGTCAAAGTGAGGTCAGTGGTGTGTCTGGATGAGCAATAACAGTATAAAAGTGATCAATCAGAGATCTGGATGTTTAGTAACAGTAAAAGTGAGGTTAATGTTGTATCTGGATGAGCAATAACAGTATAAAAGTGATCAATCAGAGATCTGGATGTTTAGTAACAGTCAAAGTGAGGTTAATGTTGTATCTGGATGAGCAATAACAGTATAAAAGTGATCAATCAGAGATCTGGATGTTTAGTAACAGTAAAAGTGAGGTCAGTGGTGTGTCTGGATGAGCAATAACAGTATAAAAGTGATCAATCAGAGATCTGGATGTTTAGTAACAGTAAAACTGAGGTCAGTGGTGTGTCTGGATGAGCAATAACAGTATAAAAGTGATCAATCAGAGATCTGGATGTTTAGTAACAGTAAAACTGAGGTTAATGTTGTATCTGGATGAGCAATAACTGTATAAAAGTGATCAATCAGAGATCTGGATGTTTAGTAACAGTAAAAGTGAGGTCAGTGGTGTGTCTGGATGAGCAATAACAGTATAAAAGTGATCAATCAGAGATCTGGATGGATAGTAACAGTAAAAGTGAGGTTAATGTTGTATCTGGATGAGCAATAACAGTATAAAAGTGATCAATCAGAGATCTGGATGTTTAGTAACAGTAAAACTGAGGTCAGTGGTGTGTCTGGATGAGCAATAACAGTATAAAAGTGATCAGTCAGAGATCTGGATGTTTAGTAACAGTAAAAGTGAGGTTAATGTTGTATCTGGATGAGCAATAACAGTATAAAAGTGATCAATCAGAGATCTGGATGGATAGTAACAGTAAAACTGAGGTCAGTGGTGTGTCTGGATGAGCAATAACAGTATAAAAGTGATCAATCAGAGATCTGGATGTTTAGTAACAGTAAAAGTGAGGTTAATGTTGTATCTGGATGAGCAATAACAGTATAAAAGTGATCACTCAGAGATCTGGATGTTTAGTAACAGTAAAACTGAGGTTAATGTTGTGTCTGGATGAGCAATAGCTGTATAAAAGTGATCAATCAGAGATCTGGATGGATAGTAACAGTAAAAGTGAGGTTAATGTTGTGTCTGGATGAGCAATAACAGTATAAAAGTGATCAATCAGAGATCTGGATGTTTAGTAACAGTAAAACTGAGGTTAATGTTGTGTCTGGATGAGCAATAACAGTATAAAAGTGATCAATCAGTGATCTGGATGTTTAGTAACAGTAAAAGTGAGGTTAATGTTGTATCTGGATGAGCAATAACAGTATAAAAGTGATCAATCAGAGATCTGGATGTTTAGTAACAGTCAAAGTGAGGTTAATGTTGTATCTGGATGAGCAATAACAGTATAAAAGTGATCAATCAGAGATCTGGATGTTTAGTAACAGTAAAAGTGAGGTCAGTGTTGTATCTGGATGAGCAATAACTGTATAAAAGTGATCAATCAGAGATCTGGATGTTTAGTAACAGTCAAAGTGAGGTTAATGTTGTATCTGGATGAGCAATAACAGTATAAAAGTGATCAATCAGAGATCTGGATGTTTAGTAACAGTAAAACTGAGGTCAGTGGTGTATCTGGATTAGCAATAACAGTATAAAAGTGATCAATCAGAGATCTGGATGTTTAGTAACAGTCAAAGTGAGGTTAATGTTGTATCTGGATGAGCAATAACAGTATAAAAGTGATCAATCAGAGATCTGGATGTTTAGTAACAGTCAAAGTGAGGTTAATGTTGTATCTGGATGAGCAATAACAGTATAAAAGTGATCAATCAGAGATCTGGATGTTTAGTAACAGTAAAACTGAGGTTAATGTTGTATCTGGATGAGCAATAACAGGATAAAAGTGATCAATCAGAGATCTGGATGTTTAGTAACAGTAAAACTGAGGTTAATGTTGTATCTGGATGAGCAATAACAGTATAAAAGTGATCAATCAGAGATCTGGATGTTTAGTAACAGTAAAACTGAGGTCAGTGGTGTGTCTGGATGAGCAATAACAGTATAAAAGTGATCAATCAGAGATCTGGATGTTTAGTAACAGTAAAACTGAGGTCAGTGGTGTGTCTGGATGAGCAATAACTGTATAAAAGTGATCAATCAGAGATCTGGATGTTTAGTAACAGTAAAAGTGAGGTTAATGTTGTATCTGGATGAGCAATAACAGTATAAAAGTGATCAATCAGAGATCTGGATGGATAGTAACAGTAAAAGTGAGGTTAATGTTGTATCTGGATGAGCAATAACAGTATAAAAGTGATCAATCAGAGATCTGGATGTTTAGTAACAGTCAAAGTGAGGTTAATGTTGTATCTGGATGAGCAATAACAGTATAAAAGTGATCAATCAGAGATCTGGATGTTTAGTAACAGTAAAAGTGAGGTCAGTGGTGTATCTGGATGAGCAATAACAGTATAAAAGTGATCAATCAGAGATCTGGATGTTTAGTAACAGTCAAAGTGAGGTTAATGTTGTATCTGGATGAGCAATAACAGTATAAAAGTGATCAATCAGAGATCTGGATGTTTAGTAACAGTCAAAGTGAGGTTAATGTTGTATCTGGATGAGCAATAACAGTATAAAAGTGATCAATCAGAGATCTGGATGTTTAGTAACAGTAAAAGTGAGGTTAATGTTGTATCTGGATGAGCAATAACAGTATAAAAGTGATCAATCAGAGATCTGGATGTTTAGTAACAGTCAAAGTGAGGTCAGTGGTGTATCTGGATGAGCAATAACAGTATAAAAGTGATCAATCAGAGATCTGGATGGATAGTAACAGTAAAAGTGAGGTTAATGTTGTATCTGGATGAGCAATAACAGTATAAAAGTGATCAATCAGAGATCTGGATGTTTAGTAACAGTAAAAGTGAGGTTAATGTTGTATCTGGATGAGCAATAACAGTATAAAAGTGATCAATCAGAGATCTGGATGGATAGTAACAGTAAAAGTGAGGTTAATGTTGTATCTGGATGAGCAATAACAGTATAAAAGTGATCAATCAGAGATCTGGATGTTTAGTAACAGTCAAAGTGAGGTTAATGTTGTATCTGGATGAGCAATAACAGTATAAAAGTGATCAATCAGAGATCTGGATGTTTAGTAACAGTCAAAGTGAGGTTAATGTTGTATCTGGATGAGCAATAACAGTATAAAAGTGATCAATCAGAGATCTGGATGTTTAGTAACAGTAAAACTGAGGTTAATGTTGTATCTGGATGAGCAATAACAGGATAAAAGTGATCAATCAGAGATCTGGATGTTTAGTAACAGTAAAACTGAGGTTAATGTTGTATCTGGATGAGCAATAACAGTATAAAAGTGATCAATCAGAGATCTGGATGTTTAGTAACAGTAAAACTGAGGTCAGTGGTGTGTCTGGATGAGCAATAACAGTATAAAAGTGATCAATCAGAGATCTGGATGTTTAGTAACAGTAAAACTGAGGTCAGTGGTGTGTCTGGATGAGCAATAACTGTATAAAAGTGATCAATCAGAGATCTGGATGTTTAGTAACAGTAAAAGTGAGGTTAATGTTGTATCTGGATGAGCAATAACAGTATAAAAGTGATCAATCAGAGATCTGGATGGATAGTAACAGTAAAAGTGAGGTTAATGTTGTATCTGGATGAGCAATAACAGTATAAAAGTGATCAATCAGAGATCTGGATGTTTAGTAACAGTCAAAGTGAGGTTAATGTTGTATCTGGATGAGCAATAACAGTATAAAAGTGATCAATCAGAGATCTGGATGTTTAGTAACAGTCAAAGTGAGGTTAATGTTGTATCTGGATGAGCAATAACAGTATAAAAGTGATCAATCAGAGATCTGGATGTTTAGTAACAGTAAAAGTGAGGTTAATGTTGTATCTGGATGAGCAATAACAGTATAAAAGTGATCAATCAGAGATCTGGATGTTTAGTAACAGTCAAAGTGAGGTCAGTGGTGTATCTGGATGAGCAATAACAGTATAAAAGTGATCAATCAGAGATCTGGATGGATAGTAACAGTAAAAGTGAGGTTAATGTTGTATCTGGATGAGCAATAACAGTATAAAAGTGATCAATCAGAGATCTGGATGTTTAGTAACAGTAAAAGTGAGGTTAATGTTGTATCTGGATGAGCAATAACAGTATAAAAGTGATCAATCAGAGATCTGGATGGATAGTAACAGTAAAAGTGAGGTTAATGTTGTATCTGGATGAGCAATAACAGTATAAAAGTGATCAATCAGAGATCTGGATGTTTAGTAACAGTCAAAGTGAGGTCAGTGGTGTGTCTGGATGAGCAATAACAGTATAAAAGTGATCAATCAGAGATCTGGATGTTTAGTAACAGTCAAAGTGAGGTCAGTGGTGTGTCTGGATGAGCAATAACAGTATAAAAGTGATCAATCAGAGATCTGGATGTTTAGTAACAGTAAAAGTGAGGTTAATGTTGTATCTGGATGAGCAATAACAGTATAAAAGTGATCAATCAGAGATCTGGATGTTTAGTAACAGTCAAAGTGAGGTTAATGTTGTATCTGGATGAGCAACAACAGTATAAAAGTGATCAATCAGAGATCTGGATGTTTAGTAACAGTAAAAGTGAGGTTAATGTTGTATCTGGATGAGCAATAACAGTATAAAAGTGATCAATCAGAGATCTGGATGTTTAGTAACAGTAAAAGTGAGGTCAGTGGTGTGTCTGGATGAGCAATAACAGTATAAAAGTGATCAATCAGAGATCTGGATGTTTAGTAACAGTCAAACTGAGGTCAGTGGTGTGTCTGGATGAGCAATAACAGTATAAAAGTGATCAATCAGAGATCTGGATGTTTAGTAACAGTAAAAGTGAGGTTAATGTTGTATCTGGATGAGCAATAACAGTATAAAAGTGATCAATCAGAGATCTGGATGGATAGTAACAGTAAAAGTGAGGTTAATGTTGTATCTGGATGAGCAATAACTGTATAAAAGTGATCAATCAGAGATCTGGATGGATAGTAACAGTAAAAGTGAGGTTAATGTTGTATCTGGATGAGCAATAACAGTATAAAAGTGATCAATCAGAGATCTGGATGTTTAGTAACAGTAAAAGTGAGGTTAATGTTGTATCTGGATGAGCAATAACAGTATAAAAGTGATCAATCAGAGATCTGGATGTTTAGTAACAGTCAAAGTGAGGTTAATGTTGTATCTGGATGAGCAATAACAGTATAAAAGTGATCAATCAGAGATCTGGATGTTTAGTAACAGTCAAAGTGAGGTTAATGTTGTATCTGGATGAGCAATAACAGTATAAAAGTGATCAATCAGAGATCTGGATGTTTAGTAACAGTCAAAGTGAGGTTAATGTTGTATCTGGATGAGCAATAACAGTATAAAAGTGATCAATCAGAGATCTGGATGTTTAGTAACAGTCAAAGTGAGGTTAATGTTGTATCTGGATGAGCAATAACAGTATAAAAGTGATCAATCAGAGATCTGGATGTTTAGTAACAGTACAACTGAGGTCAGTGTTGTATCTGGATGAGCAATAACAGTATAAATGTGATCAATCAGAGATCTGGATGTTTAGTAACAGTCAAAGTGAGGTTAATGTTGTATCTGGATGAGCAATAACAGTATAAAAGTGATCAATCAGAGATCTGGATGTTTAGTAACAGTCAAAGTGAGGTTAATGTTGTATCTGGATGAGCAATAACAGTATAAAAGTGATCAATCAGAGATCTGGATGGATAGTAACTGTCAAAGTGAGGTTAATGTTGTATCTGGATGAGCAATAACAGTATAAAAGTGATCAATCAGAGATCTGGATGTTTAGTAACAGTCAAAGTGAGGTTAATGTTGTGTCTGGATGAGCAATAACTGTATAAAAGTGATCAATCAGATATCTGGATGTTTAGTAACAGTAAAACTGAGGTTAATGTTGTATCTGGATGAGCAATAACAGTATAAAAGTGATCAATCAGAGATCTGGATGTTTAGTAACAGTCAAAGTGAGGTTAATGTTGTATCTGGATGAGCAATAACAGTATAAAAGTGATCAATCAGAGATCTGGATGTTTAGTAACAGTCAAAGTGAGGTTAATGTTGTATCTGGATGAGCAATAACAGTATAAAAGTGATCAATCAGATATCTGGATGTTTAGTAACAGTAAAAGTGAGGTTAATGTTGTATCTGGATGAGCAATAACAGTATAAAAGTGATCAATCAGAGATCTGGACGGATAGTAACTGTAAAAGTGAGGTTAATGTTGTATCTGGATGAGCAATAACAGTATAAAAGTGATCAATCAGAGATCTGGATGGATAGTAACAGTAAAAGTGAGGTTAATGTTGTATCTGGATGAGCAATAACAGTATAAAAGTGATCAATCAGAGATCTGGATGTTTAGTAACAGTAAAACTGAGGTCAGTGGTGTGTCTGGATGAGGAATAACAGTATAAAAGTGATCAATCAGAGATCTGGATGGATAGTAACAGTAAAAGTGAGGTTAATGTTGTATCTGGATGAGCAATAGCAGTATAAAAGTGATCAATCAGAGATCTGGATGTTTAGTAACAGTCAAACTGAGGTCAGTGGTGTGTCTGGATGAGCAATAACAGTATAAAAGTGATCAATCAGAGATCTGGATGTTTAGTAACAGTCAAAGTGAGGTTAATGTTGTATCTGGATGAGCAATAACAGTATAAAAGTGATCAATCAGATATCTGGATGTTTAGTAACAGTAAAAGTGAGGTTAATGTTGTATCTGGATGAGCAATAACAGTATAAAAGTGATCAATCAGAGATCTGGATGGATAGCAACAGTCAAAGTGAGGTTAATGTTGTGTCTGGATGAGCAATAACAGTATAAAAGTGATCAATCAGAGATCTGGATGTTTAGTAACAGTCAAACTGAGGTCAGTGGTGTGTCTGGATGAGCAATAACAGTATAAAAGTGATCAATCAGAGATCTGGATGTTTAGTAACAGTCAAAGTGAGGTTAATGTTGTGTCTGCATGAGCAATAACAGTATAAAAGTGATCAATCAGAGATCTGGATGTTTAGTAACAGTCAAAGTGAGGTTAATGTTGTATCTGGATGAGCAATAACAGTATAAAAGTGATCAATCAGAGATCTGGATGTTTAGTAACAGTAAAACTGAGGTTAATGTTGTATCTGGATGAGCAATAACAGTATAAAAGTGATCAATCAGAGATCTGGATGTTTAGTAACAGTAAAACTGAGGTTAATGTTGTATCTGGATGAGCAATAACAGTATAAAAGTGATCAATCAGAGATCTGGATGTTTAGTAACAGTAAAAGTGAGGTTAATGTTGTATCTGGATGAGCAATAACAGTATAAAAGTGATCAATCAGAGATCTGGATGTTTAGTAACAGTAAAACTGAGGTTAATGTTGTATCTGGATGAGCAATAACAGTATAAAAGTGATCAATCAGAGATCTGGATGGATAGTAACAGTAAAAGTGAGGTTAATGTTGTATCTGGATGAGCAATAACTGTATAAAAGTGATCAATCAGAGATCTGGATGTTTAGTAACAGTAAAACTGAGGTTAATGTTGTATCTGGATGAGCAATAACAGTATAAAAGTGATCAATCAGAGATCTGGATGTTTAGTAACAGTAAAACTGAGGTTAATGTTGTATCTGGATGAGCAATAACAGTATAAAAGTGATCAATCAGAGATCTGGATGTTTAGTAACAGTAAAACTGAGGTCAGTGGTGTGTCTGGATGAGCAATAACAGTATAAAAGTGATCAATCAGAGATCTGGATGTTTAGTAACAGTCAAAGTGAGGTTAATGTTGTATCTGGATGAGCAATAACAGTATAAAAGTGATCAATCAGAGATCTGGATGTTTAGTAACAGTCAAAGTAAGGTTAATGTTGTATCTGGATGAGCAATAACAGTATAAAAGTGATCAATCAGAGATCTGGATGGATAGTAACAGTCAAAGTGAGGTCAGTGGTGTGTCTGGATGAGCAATAACAGTATAAAAGTGATCAATCAGAGATCTGGATGTTTAGTAACAGTAAAAGTGAGGTTAATGTTGTATCTGGATGAGCAATAACAGTATAAAAGTGATCAATCAGAGATCTGGATGTTTAGTAACAGTCAAAGTGAGGTTAATGTTGTATCTGGATGAGCAATAACAGTATAAAAGTGATCAATCAGAGATCTGGATGTTTAGTAACAGTAAAAGTGAGGTCAGTGGTGTGTCTGGATGAGCAATAACAGTATAAAAGTGATCAATCAGAGATCTGGATGTTTAGTAACAGTCAAAGTGAGGTCAGTGCTGTGTCTGGATGAGCAATAACAGTATAAAAGTGATCAATCAGAGATCTGGATGTTTAGTAACAGTAAAAGTGAGGTCAGTGTTGTATCTGGATGAGCAATAACAGTATAAAAGTGATCAATCAGAGATCTGGATGTTTAGTAACAGTCAAAGTGAGGTTAATGTTGTGTCTGGATGAGCAATAACAGTATAAAAGTGATCAATCAGAGATCTGGATGTTTAGTAACAGTAAAACTGAGGTCAGTGTTGTATCTGGATGAGCAATAACAGTATAAAAGTGATCAATCAGAGATCTGGATGTTTAGTAACAGTCAAAGTGAGGTTAATGTTGTATCTGGATGAGCAATAACAGTATAAAAGTGATCAATCAGAGATCTGGATGTTTAGTAACAGTCAAAGTGAGGTTAATGTTGTATCTGGATGAGCAATAACTGTATAAAAGTGATCAATCAGAGATCTGGATGTTTAGTAACAGTAAAACTGAGGTTAATGTTGTATCTGGATGAGCAATAACAGTATAAAAGTGATCAATCAGAGATCTGGATGGATAGTAACAGTAAAAGTGAGGTTAATGTTGTATCTGGATGAGCAATAACTGTATAAAAGTGATCAATCAGAGATCTGGATGTTTAGTAACAGTCAAAGTGAGGTTAATGTTGTATCTGGATGAGCAATAACAGTATAAAAGTGATCAATCAGAGATCTGGATGTTTAGTAACAGTCAAAGTGAGGTTAATGTTGTGTCTGGATGAGCAATAACAGTATAAAAGTGATCAATCAGAGATCTGGATGTTTAGTAACAGTAAAAGTGAGGTTAATGTTGTATCTGGATGAGCAATAACTGTATAAAAGTGATCAATCAGAGATCTGGATGTTTAGTAACAGTCAAAGTGAGGTTAATGTTGTATCTGGATGAGCAATAACAGTATAAAAGTGATCAATCAGAGATCTGGATGTTTAGTAACAGTCAAAGTGAGGTTAATGTTGTGTCTGGATGAGCAATAACAGTATAAAAGTGATCAATCAGAGATCTGGATGGATAGTAACAGTAAAAGTGAGGTTAATGTTGTATCTGGATGAGCAATAACAGTATAAAAGTGATCAATCAGAGATCTGGATGTTTAGTAACAGTCAAAGTAAGGTTAATGTTGTATCTGGATGAGCAATAACAGTATAAAAGTGATCAATCAGAGATCTGGATGTTTAGTAACAGTCAAAGTGAGGTTAATGTTGTATCTGGATGAGCAATAACAGTATAAAAGTGATCAATCAGAGATCTGGATGTTTAGTAACAGTCAAAGTGAGGTTAATGTTGTATCTGGATGAGCAATAACAGTATAAAAGTGATCAATCAGAGATCTGGATGGATAGTAACAGTAAAAGTGAGGTTAATGTTGTATCTGGATGAGCAATAACTGTATAAAAGTGATCAATCAGAGATCTGGATGTTTAGTAACAGTCAAAGTGAGGTTAATGTTGTATCTGGATGAGCAATAACAGTATAAAAGTGATCAATCAGAGATCTGGATGTTTAGTAACAGTAAAAGTGAGGTTAATGTTGTATCTGGATGAGCAATAACAGTATAAAAGTGATCAATCAGAGATCTGGATGTTTAGTAACAGTAAAACTGAGGTTAATGTTGTATCTGGATGAGCAATAACAGTATAAAAGTGATCAATCAGAGATCTGGATGTTTAGTAACAGTCAAAGTGAGGTTAATGTTGTATCTGGATGAGCAATAACAGTATAAAAGTGATCAATCAGAGATCTGGATGTTTAGTAACAGTCAAAGTAAGGTTAATGTTGTATCTGGATGAGCAATAACAGTATAAAAGTGATCAATCAGAGATCTGGATGTTTAGTAACAGTCAAAGTGAGGTTAATGTTGTATCTGGATGAGCAATAACAGTATAAAAGTGATCAATCAGAGATCTGGATGGATAGTAACAGTCAAAGTGAGGTTAATGTTGTATCTGGATGAGCAATAACAGTATAAAAGTGATCAATCAGAGATCTGGTTGTTTAGTAACAGTAAAACTGAGGTCAGTGGTGTGTCTGGATGAGCAATAACAGTATAAAAGTGATCAATCAGAGATCTGGATGGATAGTAACAGTCAAAGTGAGGTTAATGTTGTATCTGGATGAGCAATAACTGTATAAAAGTGATCAATCAGAGATCTGGATGTTTAGTAACAGTCAAAGTGAGGTTAATGTTGTATCTGGATGAGCAATAACAGTATAAAAGTGATCAATCAGAGATCTGGATGTTTAGTAACAGTAAAAGTGAGGTTAATGTTGTATCTGGATGAGCAATAACAGTATAAAAGTGATCAATCAGAGATCTGGATGTTTAGTAACAGTAAAACTGAGGTTAATGTTGTATCTGGATGAGCAATAACAGTATAAAAGTGATCAATCAGAGATCTGGATGTTTAGTAACAGTCAAAGTGAGGTTAATGTTGTATCTGGATGAGCAATAACAGTATAAAAGTGATCAATCAGAGATCTGGATGTTTAGGAACAGTCAAAGTAAGGTTAATGTTGTATCTGGATGAGCAATAACAGTATAAAAGTGATCAATCAGAGATCTGGATGTTTAGTAACAGTCAAAGTGAGGTTAATGTTGTATCTGGATGAGCAATAACAGTATAAAAGTGATCAATCAGAGATCTGGATGTTTAGTAACAGTAAAACTGAGGTCAGTGGTGTGTCTGGATGAGCAATAACAGTATAAAAGTGATCAATCAGAGATCTGGATGTTTAGTAACAGTCAAAGTGAGGTTAATGTTGTATCTGGATGAGCAATAACAGTATAAAAGTGATCAATCAGAGATCTGGATGTTTAGTAACAGTAAAACTGAGGTCAGTGGTGTGTCTGGATGAGCAATAACAGTATAAAAGTGATCAATCAGAGATCTGGATGTTTAGTAACAGTCAAAGTGAGGTTAATGTTGTATCTGGATGAGCAATAACAGTATAAAAGTGATCAATCAGAGATCTGGATGGATAGTAACAGTCAAAGTGAGGTTAATGTTGTATCTGGATGAGCAATAACAGTATAAAAGTGATCAATCAGAGATCTGGATGTGTAATGAGATGCCCCATTCAAAGCCCCCAATCAAAATATATGATTCTGATTTTTGGTTGGAGGAACACACTGTTAATTCAATCCCATCCCCCCACAAATCGGCTAACATATCTTTTAAACTTTCCACATTAACACTGAGCTTTCACAACTTTAAAAACAGGTCCTGGAGGAAATACTGAGCTGTCACAACTGTAAATACAGGGCCTGGGGAAAATACTGAGCGTTCACAACTTTAAACACAGGTCCTGGGGATAACACGGAGCTGTCACAACTTTAAAGACAGGGCCTGCGGGAAATACTGAACTGTCACAACTTTAAAGACAGGGCCTGCGGGAAATACTGAACTGTCACAACTTTAAAGACAGGGCCTGGGGGAAATACTGAGCTGTCGTAGTTTTAAAAACAGGACCTGTGGAAAATACTGAGCTGTCACAACTTTAAACACAGGTCCTGGGGAAAATACGGAGCTGTCACAAATTTAAAAACAGGTCCTGGGGTAATACTGATCTGTCACAACTTTAAAGACAGGTCCTGGTGGAAATACTGAGCTGTCACAACTTTAAACACAGGTCCTGGGAGAAACACTGAGCTGTCACAACTTTAAACACAGGTCCTGGAGGAAATACTGAGCTGTCACAACTTTAAAGACAGGTCCTGGGTAAAATACTGAACTGTCACATCAGTGAAAACAGAGCCTGCAGGAAATACTGAACTGTCACAACTTTAAAGACAGGTCCTGGGGGAAATACTGAACTGTCACAACTTTAAAGACAGGTCCTGGGGGAAAGACTGAGCTGTCAGAACTTTAAAGACATGTCCTGGGGGAAATACTGAACTGTCACAACTTTAAAGACAGGTCCTGGGTAAAATACTGAACTGCCACTTCTGTCAAAACAGGGCCTGCTGGAAATACTGAACTGTCAGGACTGAACAGGTAAGCTATTTCACTGTTTTTGTTAATATCTATATTTGTACTTAATTAAGGGGTAATTGAGTAAAAGAAATGGCAGCCAGGGGAGTGCAGTGCTCCTCCTGCAGTATGTTCGAGGTGAGGGGAACCTCCGAGGACCCTGCCGACTTTACCTGCTGGAAGTGCATCCGTCTCCAGCTCCTATCAGACCGTGTTAGGGAACTGGAGCTGGAGCTGGATGAACTGAGGATCATTCGGGAAGCTGAGGGGGTGATAGATAGAAGCTACAGGGATGTCGTTACTCCACAAAACAAAGGCAGCTGGGTAACAGTTAGAGGTGGGAAGAGGTCAGTGCAGGGATCTCCTGTGGTCGTTCCCCTCAACAACAAGTATACAGTTTTAGATACTGTTGGGGGGGGCGGCCTATCGGGGGCAGGCTGCAGTGAACGGGCCTCTGGCACGGGGTCCTGCACTGTGGCTCAGAAGGGAAGGAGGGAGAACGGGAGAGCACTAGTCATCGGGGACTCGATGGTGAGGAGTACCGACAGGCGGTTCTGTGGGAGCAAGCGAGACGCACGGATGGTTTGTTGCCTCCCTGGTGCCAGGGTCCGTGATGTTTGTGATCGCGTCTTCAGGATCCTTAAAGGGGAGGGGGAGCAGCCAGAGGTCGTGGTGCACATTGGCACCAACGACGTAGGAAGGAAGGGTGGCACAGATGTTAGAAGTGAGTTTAGGGAGTTAGGCTGGAAGCTGAAAGCTCGGACGGACAGAGTTGTTATCTCTGGTTTGTTGCCGGCGCCACGTGATAGTGAGGCTAGGAATAGGGAGAGAGCACAGCTGAACACGTGGCTGCAGGAATGGTGTAGGAGGGAGGGCTTCCAGTTCTTGGATAATTGGACTGCATTCTGGGGAAGATGGGACCTGTTCAAACAGGACGGGCTGCATCTGAACCAGAGGGGCACCAATATCCTGGGAGGGAGGTTTGCTAGTACTGTTCGGGAGGGTTTAAACTAGTTTGGGAGGGGGATGGGAACCGGACTTGTAGTCCAGGGACCAGTGGGTCCACTCAGAAAGACAAAGAGTGTAGTGAGGTATTGGGGAAGGTAGCACTGTCGCAGAGGACAGATGGGCACGGAGAAGGGTTAAAGTGCGTATACTTCAACGCAAGAAGCATCAGGAATAAGGTGAGTGAATTGAAGGCGTGGATGGGCACTTGGGACTACGATGTTGTGGCCATCACTGAAACGTGGATAGGTGAGGGGGAGGAATGGTTCTTGGAGGTACCTGGTTATAGATGTTTTCATAAGATTAGGAATGGTGGTAAAAGAGGTGGGGGGGTGGCATTGTTAGTTAGAAATAGTGTAACAACTGCTGAAAGAATTTTCGAGGAGGATCTGCCGACTGAGGCACTGTGGGTTGAGGTCAGGAACAGGAAAGGAGCAGTCACCTTGATGGGAGTTTTCTATCGGCCCCCCAATAGCAGCAGGGAGGTGGAAGAGCAGATTGGGAAACAGATTTTGGAAAGGAGCAGAAGTCACAGGGTAGTAATTATGGGGGATTTCAACTTCCCAAATATTGATTGGCAACTCTTTAGATCGAATAGTTTGGATGGGGTAGTGTTTGTGCAGTATGTCCAGGAAGCTTTTCTGACTCAGTATGTAGACTGCCCGACCAGAGGGGAGGCAATATTGGATTTGGTACTAGGTAATGAACCAGGGCAAGTGATAGAGCTGTTGGTGGGCGAGCACTTTGGAGATAGTGATCACAATTCTGTAGCATTCACTGTGGTAATGGAGAGGGATAGGTATGTGCAACAGGGCAAGGTTTACAATTGGGGGAAGGGTAGATATGATGCTGTCAGGCAGGAACTGAGGAGCATAAGTTGGGAGCATATGCTGGCAGGGAAGGGCACGGTCGAAATGTGGAACTTTTTCAAGGAGCAGATAGTAGGGGCCATTGATAAGCATGTCCCTGTCAGACAGGGAAGGGATGGTCATGTGAGGGAACCGTGGTTGACAAGAGAGGTTGAGAGTCTTGTTAGGAAGAAGAAGGATGCGTATATAAGGTTGAGGAAAAAGGGCACAGGCATAGCTCTGGAGGGATACAAGATGGCCAGGAAGGATCTGAAGAAAGGGATTAGGAGAGCTAAGAGAGGGCATGAAAAATGCTTGGCGGGTAGGATAAAAGAAAACCCCAAGGCCTTTTACGCGTATGTCAGAAATATGAGGATGACTAGGGGGACCGTAGGTCCGGTCAAGGACAATAGCGGGAGACTGTGTGTTGAGCCGGAAGAGATAAGTGAGGTTTTGAATGAGTACTTCTCTTCGGTATTTACGAATGAGAAGGGGTGTATTACTGAAGAGGACGGTGTGAAACAGACTGGTAAGCTCGAGGAAGTGCTCGTTAGGAGGGAAGATGTGTTGGGGTTTTTGAATAACTTGAAGATAGACAAGTCTCCCGGGCCTGACGGGGTATATCCAAGGATGTTATGGGAAGCAAGGGATGAAATTGCAGAGCCGCTGGCAATGATCTTTTCATCTTCTCTGTTGACGGGGGTGGTACCAGGTGATTGGAGGGTGGCAAATGTTGTGCCCCTGTTCAAGAAAGGGAATAGGAACAACCCTGGGAATTACAGGCCAGTTAGTCTTACTTCGGTGGTAGGCAAGTTGATGGAAAAGGTGCTGAGGGATAGGATTTCTGAGCATCTGGAAAGACACTGCTTGATTCGGGACAGTCAGCACGGTTTTGTGAGGGGTAGGTCTTGCCTCACAAGCCTGATTGAATTCTTTGAGCAGGTGACCAAGCAAGTGGATGAGGGTAAACCAGTGGATGTGGTGTACATGGATTTTAGTAAGGCATTTGATAAGGTCCCCCATGGTAGACTTATGGAGAAAGTCAGGAGGCATGGGATAGTGGGGAATGTGGCCAGTTGGATTAAGAATTGGCTAACTGATAGAAGGCAGAGAGTGGTCTTAGATGGTAAATACTCAGCCTGGAGCCCAGTTACCAGTGGCGTGCCGCAGGGATCAGTTCTGGGTCCTCTCCTGTTTGTGATTTTTATTAACGACTTGGATGAGGAAGTCGAAGGGTGGGTCAGTAAATTTGCAGATGATACAAAGGTTGGTGGAGTTGTGGATACCGAGGAGGGCTATTGTCGTCTGCAAAGGGACTTGGATAGGTTGCAGTGCTGGGCTGAAAAGTGGCAGATGGAGTTTAACCCTGAAAAGTGTGAGGTCGTCCATTTTGGAAGGACAAACACGAATGCAAAATACTGGGTTAACGGTAGGGTTCTTGGGCATGTGGAGGAGCAGAGAGACCTTGGGGTCTATGTGCATAGATCGTTGAAAGTTGCAACTCAAGTGGATAGGGCTGTGAAGAAGGCATATGGGGTGTTAGCGTTCATTAGCAGAGGGATTGAATTTAAGAGCCGTGAGGTGATGATGCAGCTGTACAGGACCTTGGTAAGGCCTCATTTGGAGTACTGTGTGCAGTTCTGGTCGCCTCATTTTAGGAAGGATGTGGAAGCCTTGGAGAGGGTGCAGAGGAGATTTACCAGGATGTTGCCTGGAATGGAGAATAAGTCTTACGAGGAAAGGCTGAACATTCTAGGCCTCTTCTCATTAGAACGGAGAAGGATGAGGGGTGACATGATAGAGGTTTATAAGATGATCAGGGGAATAGATAGGGTAGACAGTCAGAAACTTTTTCCCCGGGTGGAGCAAAGCGTTACAAGGGGTCATAAATTTAAGGTGAAGGGTGGGAGATATAAGGGGGATGTCAGGGGAAGGTTCTTTACCCAGAGAGTGGTCGGGGCATGGAATGCCTTGCCTGGGGAAGTTGTTGAGTCAGAAACTTTAGGGACTTTCAAACGGCTTTTAGATAGGTATATGGATAAAGGAGAATGATGGGGTATAGATTAAATTGTCCTTGACAGAGGACAAAGGATCGGCACAACATCGTGGGCCGAAGGGCCTGTTCTGTGCTGTATTTTCTATGTTCTATGTTCTATGTCACAACTTTAAACACAGGTCCTGGGGGAAATACTGAGCTGTCACAACTTTAAAGACAGGTCCTGGGTAAAATACTGAACTGCCACATCTGTGAAAACAGGGCCTGCTGGAAATACTGAGCTGTCACAACTTTAAAGACATGTCCTGGGGGAAATACTGAGCTATCACAACTTAAAGACAGGTCCTGGGGGAAAGACTGAGCTGTCACAACTTTAAACACAGGTCCTGGGGGAAATACTGTGCTGTCACAACTTTAAAGAAAGTTCCTGGGGGAAATACTGAGCTGTCACAACTTTAAAGAAAGGTCCTGGGGGAAATACTGAGCTGTCACCACTTTGAAGACAGTTCCTTGGGGAAATACTGAGCTGTCACAACATTAAAGAAAGGTCCTGGGAGAAACACTGAGCTGTCACAACTTCAAAGACAGGTCCTGGGGGAAATACTGAGCTGTCACAACTTTAAACAAAGGTCCTGGAGAAATACTGAGCTGTCACAACATTAAACACAGGTCCTGGGGGAAATACTGAGCTGTCACAACTTTAAACACAGGTCCTGGGGGAAATACTGAGCTGTCACAACTTTAAACACAGGTCCTGGAGGAAATACTGAGCTGTCACAACTTTAAACACTGGTCCTGGAGGAAATACTGAGCTGTCACACCTGTAAACACAGGTCCTGGAGGAAATACTGAGCTGTCGTAGTTTTAAACACAGGTCCTGGTGAAAATACTGAGCTGTCACAACTTTAAAGACAGGTACTGGGGAAAATACTGAGCTGTCACAACTTTAAACACAGGTCCTGGGGATAACACGGAGCTGTCACAACTTTAAAGACAGGGCCTGGGGGAAATACTGATCTGTCACAACTTTAAACACAGGTCCTGGAGGAAATACTGAGCTGTCACAACTTTAAACACAGTTCCTGGGGAAAATACGGAGCTGTCACAACTTTAAAGACAGGGCCTGGGGGAAATACTGAGCTGTCGTAGTTTTAAAAACAGGACCTGTGGAAAATACTGAGCTGTCACAACTTTAAAGACAGGGCCTGCGGGAAATACTGAACTGTCACAACTTTAAACACAGGTCCTGGGGAAAATACGGAGCTGTCACAACTTTAAACATAGGGCCTGGGGGAAATACTGAGCTGTCGTAGTTTTAAAAACAGGACCTGTGGAAAATACTGAGCTGTCACAACTTTAAGCACAGGTCCTGGGGAAAATACGGAGCTGTCACAAATTTAAAAACAGGTCCTGGGGTAATACTGATCTGTCACAACTTTAAAGACAGGTCCTGGTGGAAATACTGAGCTGTCACAACTTTAAACACAGGTCCTGGGAGAAACACTGAGCTGTCACAACTTTAAACACAGGTCCTGGAGGAAATACTGAGCTGTCACAACTTTAAAGACAGGTCCTGGGTAAAATACTGAACTGTCACATCTGTGAAAACAGAGCCTGCAGGAAATACTGAACTGTCACAACTTTAAAGACAGGTCCTGGGGGAAATACTGAACTGTCACAACTTTAAAGACATGTCCTGGGGGAAATACTGAGTTGTCACAACTGTCAACACAGGTCCTGGGGGAAATACTGAGCTGTCACAAATTTAAAGACAGGTCCTGGGTGAAACACTGAGCTGTCACAACAATAAAGACAGGTCCTGGGTAAAATACTGAACTGCCACTTCTGTCAAAACAGGGCCTGCTGGAAATACTGAACTGTCACAACTTTAAACACAGGTCCTGGGGGAAATACTGAGCTGTCACAACTTTAAAGACAGGTCCTGGGTAAAATACTGAACTGCCACATCTGTGAAAACAGGGCCTGCTGGAAATACTGAGCTGTCACAACTTTAAAGACATGTCCTGGGGGAAATACTGAGCTATCACAACTTAAAGACAGGTCCTGGGGGAAAGACTGAGCTGTCACAACTTTAAACACAGGTCCTGGGGGAAATACTGTGCTGTCACAACTTTAAAGAAAGTTCCTGGGGGAAATACTGAACTGTCACAACTTTAAAGAAAGGTCCTGGGGGAAATACTGAGCTGTCACCACTTTGAAGACAGTTCCTTGGGGAAATACTGAGCTGTCACAACATTAAAGAAAGGTCCTGGGAGAAACACTGAGCTGTCACAACTTCAAAGACAGGTCCTGGGGGAAATACTGAGCTGTCACAACTTTAAACAAAGGTCCTGGAGGAAATACTGAGCTGTCACAACATTAAACACAGGTCCTGGGGGAAATACTGAGCTGTCACAACTTTAAACACAGGTCCTGGGGGAAATACTGAGCTGTCACAACTTTAAACACAGGTCCTGGAGGAAATACTGAGCTGTCACAACTTTAAACACTGGTCCTGGAGGAAATACTGAGCTGTCACACCTGTAAACACAGGTCCTGGAGGAAATACTGAGCTGTCGTAGTTTTAAACACAGGTCCTGGTGAAAATACTGAGCTGTCACAACTTTAAAGACAGGTACTGGGGAAAATACTGAGCTGTCACAACTTTAAACACAGGTCCTGGGGATAACACGGAGCTGTCACAACTTTAAAGACAGGGCCTGGGGGAAATACTGATCTGTCACAACTTTAAACACAGGTCCTGGAGGAAATACTGAGCTGTCACAACTTTAAACACAGTTCCTGGGGAAAATACGGAGCTGTCACAACTTTAAAGACAGGGCCTGGGGGAAATACTGAGCTGTCGTAGTTTTAAAAACAGGACCTGTGGAAAATACTGAGCTGTCACAACTTTAAAGACAGGGCCTGCGGGAAATACTGAACTGTCACAACTTTAAACACAGGTCATGGAGGAAATACTGAGCTGTCACAACTTTAAACACAGGTCCTGGGGAAAATACGGAGCTGTCACAACTTTAAAGACAGGGCCTGGGGGAAATACTGAGCTGTCGTAGTTTTAAAAACAGGACCTGTGGAAAATACAGAGCTGTCACAACTTTAAGCACAGGTCCTGGGGGAAATACTGAGCTGTCACACCTGTAAACACAGGTCCTGGAGGAAATACTGAGCTGTCGTAGTTTTAAACACAGGTCCTGGGGAAAATACTGTGCTGTCACAACTTTAAACACAGGTCCTGGAGGAAATACTGAGCTGTCACAACTGTAAACACAGGTCCTGGAGGAAATACTGAGCTGTCGTAGTTTTAAACACAGGTCCTGGGGAAAATACTGAACTGTCACAACTTTAAAGACAGGGCCTGCGGGAAATACTGAACTGTCACAACTTTAAGCACAGGTCCTGGAGGAAATACTGAGCTGTCACAACTTTAAACACAGGTCCTGGGGAAAATACGGAGCTGTCACAACTTTAAAAACAGGTCCTGGTGGAAATACTGAGCTGTCACAACTTTAAACACAGGTCCTGGAGGAAATACTGAGCTGTCACAACTTTAAAGACAGGTCCTGGGTGAAACACTGAGCTGTCACAACAATAAAGACAGGTCCTGGGTAAAATACTGAACTGCCACTTCTGTCAAAACAGGGCCTGCTGGAAATACTGAACTGTCAGGACTGAACAGGTAAGCTATTTCACTGTTTTTGTTAATATCTATATTTGTACTTAATTAAGGGGTAATTGAGTAAAAGAAATGGCAGCCAGGGGAGTGCAGTGCTCCTCCTGCAGTATGTTCGAGGTGAGGGGAACCTCCGAGGACCCTGCCGACTTTACCTGCTGGAAGTGCATCCGTCTCCAGCTCCTATCAGACCGTGTTAGGGAACTGGAGCTGGAGCTGGATGAACTGAGGATCATTCGGGAAGCTGAGGGGGTGATAGATAGAAGCTACAGGGATGTCGTTACTCCACAAAACAAAGGCAGCTGGGTAACAGTTAGAGGTGGGAAGAGGTCAGTGCAGGGATCTCCTGTGGTCGTTCCCCTCAACAACAAGTATACAGTTTTAGATACTGTTGGGGGGGGCGGCCTATCGGGGGCAGGCTGCAGTGAACGGGCCTCTGGCACGGGGTCCTGCACTGTGGCTCAGAAGGGAAGGAGGGAGAACGGGAGAGCACTAGTCATCGGGGACTCGATGGTGAGGAGTACCGACAGGCGGTTCTGTGGGAGCAAGCGAGACGCACGGATGGTTTGTTGCCTCCCTGGTGCCAGGGTCCGTGATGTTTGTGATCGCGTCTTCAGGATCCTTAAAGGGGAGGGGGAGCAGCCAGAGGTCGTGGTGCACATTGGCACCAACGACGTAGGAAGGAAGGGTGGCACAGATGTTAGAAGTGAGTTTAGGGAGTTAGGCTGGAAGCTGAAAGCTCGGACGGACAGAGTTGTTATCTCTGGTTTGTTGCCGGCGCCACGTGATAGTGAGGCTAGGAATAGGGAGAGAGCACAGCTGAACACGTGGCTGCAGGAATGGTGTAGGAGGGAGGGCTTCCAGTTCTTGGATAATTGGACTGCATTCTGGGGAAGATGGGACCTGTTCAAACAGGACGGGCTGCATCTGAACCAGAGGGGCACCAATATCCTGGGAGGGAGGTTTGCTAGTACTGTTCGGGAGGGTTTAAACTAGTTTGGGAGGGGGATGGGAACCGGACTTGTAGTCCAGGGACCAGTGGGTCCACTCAGAAAGACAAAGAGTGTAGTGAGGTATTGGGGAAGGTAGCACTGTCGCAGAGGACAGATGGGCACGGAGAAGGGTTAAAGTGCGTATACTTCAACGCAAGAAGCATCAGGAATAAGGTGAGTGAATTGAAGGCGTGGATGGGCACTTGGGACTACGATGTTGTGGCCATCACTGAAACGTGGATAGGTGAGGGGGAGGAATGGTTCTTGGAGGTACCTGGTTATAGATGTTTTCATAAGATTAGGAATGGTGGTAAAAGAGGTGGGGGGGTGGCATTGTTAGTTAGAAATAGTGTAACAACTGCTGAAAGAATTTTCGAGGAGGATCTGCCGACTGAGGCACTGTGGGTTGAGGTCAGGAACAGGAAAGGAGCAGTCACCTTGATGGGAGTTTTCTATCGGCCCCCCAATAGCAGCAGGGAGGTGGAAGAGCAGATTGGGAAACAGATTTTGGAAAGGAGCAGAAGTCACAGGGTAGTAATTATGGGGGATTTCAACTTCCCAAATATTGATTGGCAACTCTTTAGATCGAATAGTTTGGATGGGGTAGTGTTTGTGCAGTATGTCCAGGAAGCTTTTCTGACTCAGTATGTAGACTGCCCGACCAGAGGGGAGGCAATATTGGATTTGGTACTAGGTAATGAACCAGGGCAAGTGATAGAGCTGTTGGTGGGCGAGCACTTTGGAGATAGTGATCACAATTCTGTAGCATTCACTGTGGTAATGGAGAGGGATAGGTATGTGCAACAGGGCAAGGTTTACAATTGGGGGAAGGGTAGATATGATGCTGTCAGGCAGGAACTGAGGAGCATAAGTTGGGAGCATATGCTGGCAGGGAAGGGCACGGTCGAAATGTGGAACTTTTTCAAGGAGCAGATAGTAGGGGCCATTGATAAGCATGTCCCTGTCAGACAGGGAAGGGATGGTCATGTGAGGGAACCGTGGTTGACAAGAGAGGTTGAGAGTCTTGTTAGGAAGAAGAAGGATGCGTATATAAAGTTGAGGAAAAAGGGCACAGGCATAGCTCTGGAGGGATACAAGATGGCCAGGAAGGATCTGAAGAAAGGGATTAGGAGAGCTAAGAGAGGGCATGAAAAATGCTTGGCGGGTAGGATAAAAGAAAACCCCAAGGCCTTTTACGCGTATGTCAGAAATATGAGGATGACTAGGGGGACCGTAGGTCCGGTCAAGGACAATAGCGGGAGACTGTGTGTTGAGCCGGAAGAGATAAGTGAGGTTTTGAATGAGTACTTCTCTTCGGTATTTACGAATGAGAAGGGGTGTATTACTGAAGAGGACGGTGGGAAGCAGACTGGTAAGCTCAAGGAAGTGCTCGTTAGGAGGGAAGATGTGTTGGGGTTTTTGAATAACTTGAAGATAGACAAGTCTCCCGGGCCTGACGGGGTATATCCAAGGATGTTATGGGAAGCAAGGGATGAAATTGCAGAGCCGCTGGCAATGATCTTTTCATCTTCTCTGCTGACGGGGGTGGTACCAGGTGATTGGAGGGTGGCAAATGTTGTGCCCCTGTTCAAGAAAGGGAATAGGAACAACCCTGGGAATTACAGGCCAGTTAGTCTTACTTCGGTGGTAGGCAAGTTGATGGAAAAGGTGCTGAGGGATAGGATTTCTGAGCATCTGGAAAGACACTGCTTGATTCGGGACAGTCAGCACGGTTTTGTGAGGGGTAGGTCTTGCCTCACAAGCCTGATTGAATTCTTTGAGCAGGTGACCAAGCAAGTGGATGAGGGTAAACCAGTGGATGTGGTGTACATGGATTTTAGTAAGGCATTTGATAAGGTCCCCCATGGTAGACTTATGGAGAAAGTCAGGAGGCATGGGATAGTGGGGAATGTGGCCAGTTGGATTAAGAATTGGCTAACTGATAGAAGGCAGAGAGTGGTCTTAGATGGTAAATACTCAGCCTGGAGCCCAGTTACCAGTGGCGTGCCGCAGGGATCAGTTCTGGGTCCTCTCCTGTTTGTGATTTTTATTAACGACTTGGATGAGGAAGTCGAAGGGTGGGTCAGTAAATTTTCAGATGATACAAAGGTTGGTGGAGTTGTGGATACCGAGGAGGGCTATTGTCGTCTGCAAAGGGACTTGGATAGGTTGCAGTGTTGGGCTGAAAAGTGGCAGATGGAGTTTAACCCTGAAAAGTGTGAGGTCGTCCATTTTGGAAGGACAAACATGAATGCAAAATACTGGGTTAACGGTAGGGTTCTTGGGCATGTGGAGGAGCAGAGAGACCTTGGGGTCTATGTGCATAGATCATTGAAAGTTGCAACTCAAGTGGATAGGGCTGTGAAGAAGGCATATGGGGTGTTAGCGTTCATTAGCAGAGGGATTGAATTTAAGAGCCGTGAGGTGATGATGCAGCTGTACAGGACCTTGGTAAGGCCTCATTTGGAGTACTGTGTGCAGTTCTGGTCGCCTCATTTTAGGAAGGATGTGGAAGCCTTGGAGAGGGTGCAGAGGAGATTTACCAGGATGTTGCCTGGAATGGAGAATAAGTCTTACGAGGAAAGGCTGAACATTCTAGGCCTCTTCTCATTAGAAAGGAGAAGGATGAGGGGTGACATGATAGAGGTTTATAAGATGATCAGGGGAATAGATAGGGTAGACAGTCAGAAACTTTTTCCCCGGGTGGGGCAAAGCGTTACAAGGGGTCATAAATTTAAGGTGAAGGGTGGGAGATATAAGGGGGATGTCAGGGGAAGGTTCTTTACCCATAGAGTGGTCGAGGCATGGAATGCCTTGCCCGGGGAAGTTGTTGAGTCAGAAACTTTAGGGACTTTCAAAAGGCTTTTGGATAGGTGTATGGATAAAGGAGAATGATGGGGTATAGATTAAATTGTCCTTGACAGAGGACAAAGGATCGGCACAACATTGTGGGCCGAAGGGCCTGTTCTGTGCTGTATGTTCTATGTTCTATGTTCTATGTTCAATCTGCCTCTTATAATCGAGAGTCAAAAACAGTTAATTGGGAAAAGACAATCTAAATGAGGTAAGAATGGATCTGGGTGGAATAAGTTTGAATCAACATTTGGCAGGAAGAAACAATAGCTGAACAATGGCTTACTTTCAAATGAATATACGAACATATGAATTAGGAGCAGGGGTAGATCACTTCCTCTTTTGAGCCTTCTCTGCCATTCAATAAGTTCATGGCCGAACTGATTACTCATCATTTCCATCTACACCTGATAACCTTCCACACCCTTACTTATCAAGAATCTATCTACCTCAGCCTTAAAAATATTCAAAGGCTCTGCTCACCACATTTTGAGCAAGAGAATTCCAAAGACTCACAACGCTCTGAGAGGAAAAATATCTCATCTCTGTCTTAGATACGAAACCCATTATTTTTAAACAGTGACCCCGAGTTCTAGATATGCCACAAGGGGAAACATTCTTTCAACATCAACCCTGTCAAGGCCCCTCAGGATCTTATATGTTTCAATCCAATCGCATCTTACTCTTATACATTCCAGTGGATACAAGCCTAGCCTGACCAGCTTTTCCTCATAAGGCAGCCCGCCCATTCCAGGTATTAGTCTAAAAAACCTTCTCTGTACTGCTTCCAACGAATTTACATCCTTCCTTAAATCAGGAGACCAGCGCTGCACACAGTACTCCAGATGTGTTCTCATCAATGCCCTTTGTAGCTGAAGCATAACCTCCCTACATTTTCGTTCAATTCCCCTCACAATAAACGATAACATTCTATTAGCTTTCCTAATTACTGCATACTAACCTCTGCGATTCATGCACTAGGAAACCCAGATTCCTCTGCATCTCAGAGATCTGAAATCTCTCACCATTTAGATATTTTATTTTTTATTTAGAGATACCGCACTGAAACAGGCCATTCAGCCCACCGAGTCTGTGCCGACCATCAACCACCCATTTATACTAATCCTGCATTAATCCCAGATTCCTACCATATTCCCACCTTCCCTCAATTCCCCTACCACCTACTTATACCAGGGGCAATATTTAATGGCCAATTTACCGATCAATCTGCAAGTATTTGGCTGTGGGAGGAGACTGGAGCACCCAGGGGAAACCCATGTGGTCACAGGGAGAACTTGCAAACTCCACACAGGCAGTAACCAGAATTGAACCCGGGTCGCTGGAGCTGTGAGGCTGTGGTGCTAACCACTGCGCCACCGTGCCGCCCTGTTTATTGTACATAGTTCCTTTTGTGAAGCAGCTTGAAACCTTTGTGAAAGACATGATATAAAAGAAAAAATGAATGCTTATTTTTTACTCTTCCTGCCAAAGTGGACAATTTCCCATTGTCCCACTTTATACTCCATGTATAAGTGGTTGCCCACTCACTTAACCAATCTATATCCCTTTGTAAACTCCTTATGTCTGCTTCACAAGTTACTTTCCTACCTATCTTTGTGTCATCAGCAAATTTAGCAACCATACCTTCGGCCCCTTCATCTAAGTCATTTATATAAATTGTAAAACGTTGAGGCCCCAGCACTGATCCCTGTGACACACCACTCGTTAAATCTTTCCAACCAGAGTATGACCCATTTATGCCTACTCTCTGTTTTCTGTCAGCTAAGCAATCTTCTGTCCATGCCAATATGATACCCCCACACCATGAACTTTTATTTTCTGCAATAGCCTTTAATGTGGCAACTTATCAAATGCCTTCTGTGAATCCAAATGCAATATATCCACCGGTTCCCCTTTATCCATAACACATGTAACTCTGTCAAAGAACTGCATTAAATTGGTTAAACATGATTTTCCTTACACTAAACCATGTTGATATTGCCTGATTACCTTGATTTTTTTCTAAATTCCCTGCTTTTAATAATAGTTCAGTTCATCTGCCATCTCCTTATTATCCATTATTCATTCTCCAGACTCACATTTTACCAAACCAACGCTTACTTTGTTACCTCTTTTCTTTAAATATCGACAGAAACTCTTACTATCTGGCTTTTTTACTTCTAGCTAGTTTGCTCTCGTATTGTAATTTTACACTCCTTATCAATCTTTCCGGCATTCTTTGATGTTTATTATATTCTGACCAATCTTCTAACCTGCCTCCCATCGTTGCGCAATTATAGGCTTTTTTCTTTCAGTTTGATGCTAACTTTAACTGTTTTAGTTAACCACGGATGGTGGGTCCCACCTTTGGAATTCTTCCTTCTCGTTGAAATATATCTATTCTGTGTGTATTATGAAATATCCCCTTAAATGTCTGCCACTGCATCTCTATTGGCCTATCCTTTAACCTGACTTGCCAGTTCACTTTATCTAGCTCTCTTTTCATGCCCTTATAATTGTCCATTTTAAATTTAAAATACTGGTCTTGGACCCACTCTTCTCACCCTTAAACTGAGTGTAAAATTCAATCATACTATGATCGCTGTTATCTAGGGGCGCCCTAACTATGAGGTCATTAATTCAACCTATCAAAGATGAGACACTTCAGGCACGGTAAAGCTATATTCCCTCGAAGGGGAAAGATCCGGCAAACAAATCCAAAACCCCCAAAATGACAAAGGAGATAAGAATGAAGATGAAGAATAAAGAAGTGAGCTTATGACGGACTTCAGGTACATAGTACAATGGAGAACATGGCTGATTATATCAAGTGCAGAGTAGAAGTGAAAAAGCATTTCAGAGAAGCGAAGAGAGAGTATGAAAAGAGTCTGGCAGCTAACATAAAAGGGAATCCCAAAGTCTTCTATAGGAATATAAATAGCAAAAGGGTGGTAAAAGGTGATTAAAGTTGATTCGGGACCAAAATGGGGATGTACACATGGCGGCATGGGGAAAAGCTGAGGTATTAAATGAATACGTTGTACTGCCTTTTCAAAGGAAAAGAAATGCTACCCAAATCACAGTGAAAGTGGGGGTAATTAAGACACTAGAATGATCTGCAATTGAGAAGGAAGAGGTATTAGAAAGGTTGTCAATACATAAAGTTGATAACGCAGCAGGCCGGATGAGATGCATCCAAGGATACTGACAGAAATGAGAGTGGAAATTGTGAAGGCATTGATCATAAATTTTCAGTCCTCCTTGCACTCAGGGTTGGTAGTAGAGGACTGGAGAATTGAAAATATTACACCCTGGATCAGAAAAGTATTTAAAGATACGCCTGCAGCTAGAGGCCAGTCAGTTTAACTCGGGTGTTGGGGAAACTTCTAGAAAGAATGATTTTGGGCAAAATGAATGGTCACATAAACAAATGAAGGTTAATTAAAGAAAGCCAACATGTATATATTTACGAAAAACCCTGTTTAAATAAGTTGCTACAGTTATTTGAAGGGGGAACTGAGAGGGTTGATGAGGGAAATGCTGTTGATGTGGTGTACATGGAGTTCCAAAAGGCATTTGATACAATGCCAAAAAAGCAGACTTTTGAGCGAAGTTACAGCTCATGCAATAAAAGAGAAGGTGGCAACATGTATTCAAAATTAGCTGGTTGACAGGAAACAGAGTGTAGTGGTTACTGGATCTTCTTTGGGTTAGGGGAAGTGTTGTAGTGGAGTTTCCCAGGGATCAGCTTTGGGACCGTTTGATGTCCCTGCTATATATTAATGATTTAGATCTTGGTGTACAGGGCACAATTTCACAGTTTGCGGTTAATACAAAACTTGGAAGCATTGTGAACTTTGAGGTGGATAGTGTAGAATTTCAAAAAGTCATAGAGAAGTCGGTGGAATGGGTGGACAGGTGGCAGATGAAGTTCAATACGAAGGAATGTGAAGTGATTCATTTTGGTAGCAAGAACATGGAAAAACAGTATAATGTAAAGGGTATAACTCTAAAGTGGGTGCAGGAACAGAGGGACCTGGGGATATATGTACATAATCACTGTAGGTGGTAGAACAGGTTCAGAGAGCAGTCAATAAAGCATACGGTATTCTTGGCTTTATAAATGGGGGCATGGAGTACAAGAGGAAGGGGTTTATGCTGAAATAAAACAGAAAGTGCTTGGAAAACTCAGCAGGCTGGCAGCATCTGTGGAGAGAGGAACAGAGTTAACGTTTCAGGTCTGTGACATTCCATTATAACAGGCAAAAGTTAGAAATATAGTAGTTATTGAACAAGTTAAAAAAGGGAATGGGAAGAAGAACAAAAGAGAAACTATGTGATGGCAGGAGAAATTAAATTACAAAGATGGCATGGAACAAAGGCCAAGGGAGTGCTAACCGTTGTGTTAAAATACAAAAGCATAAGTCCATAAAAAGTGCAAATGGCAGAATAATGAAGAACTCTGTCCAAAAGCAAGACGCGTTTAAAACAGCCGCACAGTTAAAAATAAAGTAAAACAAAATAAAATAAACATTCATGTTCTGAAATTGTTGAACTCAATGTTGAGTTCAGAAAGCTGTAGAGTGCCTAATCAGAGGATGAGGTGCTTGTGTTGAGGTTCACTGGAAACTGCAGAAGGCCCAGGATTGAAATGTTGACCTGGGAGCAGGATGGTCAATTGCAATGGCAAGTAACCAGAAGCTCGGGGTCTTGCTTGCAGCCAGAGTGGAAATATTCTACAAAATGATCACGCAATCTGGGGTTTCTCTCCCCAGTGTAGAGGTGACCACACTGCGAGCTGTGAATATAGTATACTAAATTGAAACAATTACAAGAAATCGCTGCTTCACCTGTAAGGAGTGTTTGAAGCCCTGGGTGATGAGGAGAGAGGATGCAAAAGGGTAGCTATTACACCTGCTGTGATTGCATGGGAAGGTGTCGTTGGAAGTCGATGGGTTTGTGGTGCTGATGGAGGAGAGGAGCTGGGTGTCCCTGAGGGAACGATCCGTTCAGAATTTTGATAGGGGAGGAGAGGGAAAGATGAGTTTGGCGGTGACATCGCACTGGAGGTGGTGCAAATGGCAGAGGATGATCCTTTGAATGTGGAGGCTGGTGGGGTGGAAAATGAGGGCAAGGGGAACCCTGTTGCTGTTCTGGAAGGTGTGAGGTAAGAAGTGCGGGAAATGGGTCGGACACGGTCGTGGCCCTATCAACGACAGTGAGCAGTGAATCCTCGGTTCAGGAAAATGGAAGACTTATCAGAAGCACTGTTGTTGGAAGCTTCATCATCAAAACGGATGCATCAGAAATGGCAAAACTGGGATAATGGAATGGAGTCCGTACAGGAGGCACTGTGAAGAAGTGTAGTCGAAGTAGTTGTGGGAGCCGATGGGCTTATATTGAATATTAGTGGACAAGCGATCACCAGTGCTGGAGAGAGAGAAGTCGAGGAAGGGAAGGCATGTGTCGGAGACGGACCATGTGAAGGGTAGAGAAAGGTGGAAATTGGAAGCAAAGTTGATGATGTTTGAAGTTTTCCAGTTCGGAACGGGAGCAGAAAACATCACTGATACATTCATCAATGTACTGGAAAAAGGGTTGGGGGAAGGAGGATGAGTAGTAATGGAACAAGGAATTTTCGACATACACCACAAAAAGACCACCATAACAGGGACCCATTTGTATATACATAGCAGCATCTTTCATTTGGTTATGTTGAAATTGTATAAGGCACTATTTCGGCCTCAGTTGGAGTATTGTGTCGAGTTCTGGGCACCACATTTAAGGAAAGATGTTAAGGCATTGGAGAGAGTACAGAAAAGATTCCCTAGAATGGTTCCAGGGATGAGGAATTTCAGTTCTGAAGATAGATTGGAGAAATGAGAGCGTTTTCCGCGGAGAACAGAAGGCGGAGAGGTGATTTGATGAGGTATTCAAAATCATGAGGAGTCCAGACAGAGTGGATAGAGAGAAACTGTTCCCACTCGTGAAAGTATGGAGAACGAAATGACAACTTTAAGCCAAAAGGAAAAGTACATGTTAGAGCTGGAGGGGAGAAATAAGCAGATGGTTTGGCAAAGTGGATAAACTGATGCACTGGATGAGGAGACAGAGGATTCAATACAGTGAGAGGAGAGGCTGAGATTCACAGGGAGAGACTGCAGCAGCGTGTTAGAGGAAATGTAATGGAGAGATCCCAGTAACACAACTCAATTAATACATTGAAACATTAATCTCTGTCGTCATTGATGATAGAGAACAGTTCATTGGTTATAAAATATGTTCAATACATCTACTTTATACATTCAATTAAATTTAAATAGCAATGTATTCATCAAATCAGCCTTGGTCTTTATTGAATTTATCATTCACAGGGAATTTAAAGCACAGATTTAATGAACAAATCACCATTAATGAATAACTGATTCTGTTCTGTTTATTTATTCAGTCAGTATGTAAAGGAAATGAACTTTCTCCAAAATGAAATGAGGATCTGAGAGGGATAAACACAAAGGCAGCGATATCAACAATAGAACTCCCCCAATCTGACAACATCCGAATAACAACTTCAACTCACACTTTCTCTCACTAATTGTTCTGGACTTTCCAGAAGTTTATCCTCGTGAATTATTCACACCGCTACTTATCTCTCTGTCTCTCTCTCTCTGCCTCTCCTTCTCTCTCTGTCCTTCTGTTTATCTCTTTCTGTTTCATTCTCCCTTCTCCTTCTCTCCTTTCTTCTCTCAGTCGCCATCTCCAGCACTCTGGATCACACCCCCTCTGCAAACTGTTCCTCAATGCTCCTTTCTCGCATCCTATTCAATCTTAAAATCCCACACCTGTAGTCTCTTCACCAGCCCCAAATTCAATAGGATTAACCGATCTTTGTTCTCTCAGCGAATCAATGGATATGGTAAGCAGGCAGGAAATGGGAATTGAATCAGAAGATAAGCCAGCAACGTATTGAATGGCGGATCTGTTCTTGTGTTGAATCATTCTATTCTGAGAGTTAGTTTGTTCAATGATAAAGCCTCTGTGAATATATTTGATCTATTTACAGATTACCCAAGTCTCCACCTGTGCACCTACACGTCATCTACAATACATGGAATAAACAGGATCGAAAGCTTCTTCCTGACAAACCTCACAATCATTGAAATTCCTTCTCCTGGAATTATAAAGTACACCGTTAGAATGTGGGATTGTTAAATTAATAAAACACTAACATCTGTGCTGCAGCTGATAATCTACAGTTAAATGGAAAGACTCTGGATTCCAACTGATAGAATGTAAACCAATAAAACATCACATCAATACTTTCAGTTTTACAATGTAGTCCAGTGACAGTGAAGGGTCCGCAGTGAAGCAGAGAAAGAGATGTGAAAGAGCCAGCAGCAAACTCAGTTTAGTGGCGAGACCTCTGAAGCAGCGTCGGATACACACAATATGAAATAATATTTTATATCAGTGGTAACGAATAAATAGTTTGAAATCCTCGTTAAACTGAACCATGTCATTAGGGAGGGAGGACATTTCTCTGTCCCCTTGTAATGCAGAATCCATGAGCTATCTCATTATCAGTCACTGAAAACGCATTCATTAAAATATTGCAGGACAGGTTAGACCCACAACATGAAACTGTTCAAAGCTCCTGATAGTCTGATTCCTGCTCTGAGCCGAGACATCTGATTCGAATGCATTCATTACACAGAATAATCCAGTAACAATACCGGATTTGGATAAACGAAGGTCATGACAGAATTAATGTAGCTTCTACAAGACTGAAAGAGCTGCAAGTTAGGAGGTGCCATCAATCAACTGCTGGAACAGGAAGCTGTGTAAATCGCATAGTGAGAAATAATACCAAGTACAGCAGCACAGTTCACATTGATTTATACCATTCACAACTGATATACAGGCTTAGCAGGAACTCCAATTGCAGCAACTACTGGATAATAAATGGATAGGACCTGAGGCAATAATGGATATCCCATTTTTGTGAGAAGCAGAGACTTCTGTTCCACTGGAAAGCAAAGCTCCAGCAGACACTCTGAGCTGATCCATTCCAATGGGTGCGGATTTATACAGGGGATAGGTCTCTACTGATACGGTTATACCCCTGATCATTGCTATTAGTTACATTCACCTGAACAAACACATTACATCAGCAGCATTGAATGCTTTGGAGGCGGTTCAGAGGAGGTTTATTAGATTGATACTGGAATGAGCTGGTTATCTTATGAGGAAAGTTTGGGCAGACTGGGCTTGTGTTCACTGGAGTTTTGAAGAGTGAGGGGAGACTTGATTGTCGTACATAAGATCCTCAATGTTCTTGACAAGGTGGATGTGGAAAGGATGTCTCCTCTTGTGGGCGAGTCCAGAATTAGGGGGCACTGTTTTAAAATTCGAGGTTCGCCCTTTTTGGACCGAGATGAGGAGATTTTTTTTCTGTCAAAGGGCTGTGCGACGTTGGAATTTTTTGCGTTAGCATGTCGTGGAGGCGGGGTCAATTAATAAATTTAAGGCGGAGGGAGATAGATTCTTGTTAGGCAAGGGAATCGAAGCTTATCGCGGGTAGATGGGCTTGTGGAATTCAAGACATAACAGATCGCCCATGTCCTTATTGAATTGTAGAGGAGACTCGAGGGACCGAATGGCCTACTTCTGCTCCTAATTCGTATGTCCATATGTTCGTACATTTACCTGTTTCTTCTACATTAGGTAATGTCTCCAGTAAAATTAGAACTGTGCCTCCTTCTGACTCCATTTCCACAATTCTAACCGGCCACATGTCAAGGTCAACCAGTCCAAAACTATGCTGCTGATGTCCACTCTTTACCATGTCCCGCTCACCCATCACCCTCACCTTCACTCAGCCGCTTTGGCTCCCATTTCTCTAACACCTTATAGTTAAAGTTCTTACGATTGAGTTAAAATACCTCTGCATCCTTTCACCTCCCCATCACTAGCCTCTCCGCCAAACCTGCAGCAAACCTTTTCATACCTCTGAATTTGGCCTCTTTCACTGCGACTGACATCGCATGGTTCCATTAGAACCATGGAACCAGAGAAAAATTATGGCACAGAAGGAGGCCATTCAGCCCATCGTGTCTGTGCCGGCCGAAAAAACTAGCTGCCCAATCTAATCCCACTTTCCAGCACCTGGTCCATAGCTTTGCCGGTTACAGCACTTCAGGTGCATGTCCAGGTAATTTTTAAAATAATCGAAGGTTTCTTCGTCCACCACCATTTCTGGCAGTTAATTCCAGACACCCACAACCCTCTGGATGTAAAAATCTTTTCCTCATGTCCCCTCTCATCCTTCAACCAATCACCTTAAATCTGTGTCCCCTGGTAAGTGACCTCTCCGCTGGGGAAAACAGACCCTGCCTGTCTACTCTATCTAGTCCCCTCATAATTTTGTACATATCTATTAAGTCACTCCTTTGCCTCCTCTGTTTTACGGATAAGAAACCTAGCCTAACCAATCTTTCCTCATTGCTGCAACCTCCGAGCCCTGGCAACATTCTTGTAAATCTCCTCTGTGCTCTCTTCAGAGCAATTATGTACTTCTTGCAATATGGTGACCAGAACTGTACACAATCCTTCAACTGTGGTCAAACCCGTATTTTATATAGTTCCAGCATTCCAAGGTCTCTCACTTACTCTACCCTTCTCAATATACTCCCGTGTATTTCCTCACTTTGTTCGCGCTCCCCAAATACATTACCTCATGCTTCTCTGGATTGAATACCATTTGCCACTTTTCTTCCCATTCAACCAGACCATTGATATAATTCTGGGGTCCACAGCTATCCTCTTCACTAACAACTACACGGCCAATATTTGTGTCAGCTGCAACTTTCCCAATCTTGCCTCCCACATTTAAGTCTCAAATCATTAATATATACCACAAACAGCAAGGGACCCAACACTGAGCTCTGTGGAACACCACTGGAAACCGCTTTCCATTAGCAAAAACATACGTCGAGCATTGCTCGTTGTTTCCTGTCAATTTTGGATCCAACTCGCCACATTCCCCGGAGTCCCATAATCTATAAACTTCCCGACAAATTGCCATGTGGGACCTTGTCAAATGCCTTACAAAATCCATATGGACAACATCTACTGAACTACCCTCATCAATCCTACTTGTTACTTACTCAAAAAATTCAATAAAATTAGAAAGACACGACCTTCCCTTAGCAAATCCACACTCACTATCCCTGAGTAATCTGTGCCTTTCTATGCAACAGTTATTCTTTCTTTCATAATTGTCTCTAATTATTTGCCCACTATCAAGTTCTGACTGACAGGCCTATAATTATTTGGGCTCTCCCTCGCACCCTTTCTAAACAATGGTAAAACCTTTGCAGACCTCCAATCCTCTGGTACATCACCTGTGAGGATGACCCTCAGAACAGCTGCTATTTCCTCACTGACTTCTGTTAATAGTCTGGGATACATTCCATGCGGCCCTGATAATTTGTCCATTTTTAAGGATTTCAGGCCCTCTTCTACTTCCTCTCTCATTAAGCCTATCGGAACTTCTCCAATCTATCTTCATAACTGAAGTTCCTCATCCCTGGAACCATTCTCATGAATCTTTTCCATACCCACGCCAATGCCCTCACACCTTTCCTACAGTGCCTGCAATCTTCAGAACGTCTTTGAAGAAAACCTTTCTTTCTAACCCCTTCCTGTCTAATTCAGCCCTGGTGAACATCCAGCCCTGCTGTCTAATTCCCCACAACCGTGAAAACCGTACTGCTGTCGAATTGCCCAAAGGACACCACGCCCTCATGTATAATTTCCCACGCTGTTCAACGCCCCCTCCTGTCTAATTCCACCTCTAAATACCCCCTCCTCTATAATTTCCACTTTGCACATCCCCCTCCGATATAAGTCCCCACTGTGAAAACCACCCTCCTGTCTAATTCCCTCTGTGAACACCCCTCCTGTCTAATTCCCCCGTGAACACCCCCTCCTATCTAATTCCCCATGTGAACGTCGCCTTGTGTTCAGTGAAATGAGACCAGAAAGTGTTTGAAATACTCAGCAGGTCTGGCAGCATCTGCAGAGAGTGAAACTGAGTTAACATTTCAGGTTTGCGATCCTACCTCAGAACTGGAAAAAGCTAGAGCAAGTGAGAGGGGAGACGGGGAAGTAGATCAAGAAGGAAGGTCTGTGATGGGGGAAGAGGAGAGAGGCTAGGTGACAGTTGTCATGGAGCAGAAAACAACTGGAGAGTAACTCGTTGGAGCAAAAGACAAGGCATGAGTCCAGTTAGAGTGTTAATCGCAGAAAAATGAATAGGTCTGTACGAGAGCAAAAACATGAAAAATATGTTTGAGACTAGATCATGTTTAACAATAAAATAAAATACAGAAATAAATTAGAAAGTAAATACAAAATAATGGGGCTCGTTGTCTGAAATTATTGAACTCAATATTGAGTACAGAAGGATGTAGAATGCCTAATCGGGAAATGAGGTACTGCTCCTCGATCTTGTGTTGATGTTCACTGGAACACTGCAGCAGGCCCAGCACAGAAATGTGGGCTTGAGAAAAAGGTGGAAAATTAAAATGACATTGAACCTGAAGTTTGGGATCATGCTTGCAGACTGAGTGGAGTGTTCTGCAAAGCAGTTCCCCAATCTTCGTTTAATCTCCCCACTGTGGAGGAAACCGCTCTGTGGCAATGAATGCAATATACTGAATTGGAAGAAGTACCAGTCAATCGCTGCTTCACCTGGAAGGAGTATTTGGCACCTTGGATGGTGAAGAGGCTGGTGGTAAAAGGGCAGGTATTCCGCATCATGTAATTGGACGGGAAGGTGTCCGGGAAGGGGACAAGGTATCGGGGGTAATGGAGGAGTGGACCAGGGTGTTGCAGAGGGAACCATCCATTTGGAATGATGACAGGGATGAGAGGGAAAGATGCGTTTGGTGTTGGCAAAACGCTGGAGGTGCAAAATGGCGGATGTGGAGGCTGGAAAATGAGGACAAGGGGAACCCTATCGCTGTCCTTTTTTATTTATTTTTTATTTAGAGATACAGCAGTGAAACAGGCCCTTCGGCCCACCGAGTCTGTGCCGACCATCAACCACCCATTTATGCCAATCCTACTCTAATTCCATATTCCTATCACATCCCCATCTGTCCCTCTGTTTCCCTACCACCTACCTATACTAGGGGCAATTTGTAATGGCCAATTTATCTATCAACCTGCAAATCTTTGGCATGTGAGAGGAAACCGGAGCACCCAGAGAAAACCCATGCAAACACAGCGGGAACTTGCAAACTCCACACAGGCAGTACCCAGAATTGAACCCGGGTCCCTGGAGCTGTGAGGCTGCGGTGCTAACCACTGCGCCACTGTGCCCTCGGAGGGAGGGGAAGGGTTGAAGGCACCCATTGCCGTGCATTCAAAATACCCTATGATATTCTGCTCTCTGACCCTCCTACCTAATTCCCACTATGAACTCCCCTTGTGTCTAATTCCCCCTCTGAACACAACCCCCTGTCTAATTTCCCCTGTGAATACATCCCTCTAGTCTAATTCATACTGTGAGACCCCCTATTGTCAAATTCCCTCTGTGAACACCCTCCTCCTGTCTAACTCCCCTTGTGAACATACGCTCCTGTCCAATTCAGTATATTTATTACTCCTCACACCATCTCTCTCTGCTGTTGTCCTTGTCTCACTGCAGTTACTGCTCCCCTCACCGTCTCCATCTGCTGGTGTCCCTTTCTCATTGCAGTTTTTCTTTCTCTCCCAGGACTGCCTGAGCTCCTCTCACCTTCTCACCCGTCATCCTTTTCAGTTTTGTGGGGGTGACGAGGATAGGTTCTCCCCTGGGTAACCGAATTATAAATTAAAGGGAACTCATTAGCTAAAAGGGCCGCTTACCGGGCTCTATGAACCCGTTGCTCCTCCACATGGGACTTTATTAAGTGTTGGAGAGAGTTTGTAAATGCCTCTAACAGAATTAATTCTCTGAGATTCTCATCGCTGAGCTGTACTTTAAGAGCCCTCAGTCACTGGTCAAAATCCAGCTGCTTGCTTCTTTCAACCTCCAGATAGGTTTGACTCACTTCTTCTTAAAGGTTCTAAACTTTTGGCGATAGTCTTTGGGTACTAAAAAGTCCATCAGATTCGTCAAACATGATTTCCCATTCATAAATCCATGTTGACTATGCCCAATCAGATCATTATTAACCAAGTGTCCATTTAACAAATCCTTTAGAATAGATTCCAGCATTTTCCCAACGACTGATGTAAGGCTGACAGGACTGTAATTCCCTGTTTTCTCTCTCCCTCCCTGTTTAAATAGTGGGGTGACATTTGCAACCTTCGAAACTGCAGGAACCGCTCCAGAGTCTGTAGAATTTTGGAAGATAATCACCACTATCTCCATAGTTACTCTTTCAATACATGGGGATGTAGAATATCAGGTCCTGGGGATTTATTAACCTTCAGCCCCATTAATTCCTCCAATGCAACCTTCTTACTAATACTTATTCCCATCTATTCCTCATTCCTCCTAATCGCTTGGATCTCAATTTCTGGGAGATTTCTTGTATCGTCCTCAGTGACGACAGACACAAAGTAATCATTTAGCTTCTCTGCCATTTCTCTGTACCCCATTATAAATTCACCTGATTCTGCTTGCAATGGAGCCACATTTGTCATCGCCAAACATTCCCTTTTTACATACCTGTCGACGTTTTTAAAGTCCTTTATTATGTTTTTTTTTGCGTGTTTACATTCATATTCTATTAACCCTTTCTTTATCAGTTTCTTCGTTCTACTTTGCTGTATTCTAAAATTCTCCCAATCTTCAGGTTTACTACTATTTCTGGCAACTTTAAAGGCCTTTTCTTTAATCTTATACAATCCTTAACTTCCTTTGTTATCCACTTTTGACTGCCTTTACTTTTGGGTTTTTGTGCCTTGAAGGATTGCTCTAAACTATGCAATATTTATTTAAAGGCAATGTATTTCCGATGTACTGTTATACCTTTTAATGTATTTTCCCAATCCACCTCAGCCCCTCATACCTTCATAATTTCCTTTGTTCAAATTTAACACCCTGGCTTCAGATTGAACTACCTCGCGTAGGGCAAGACAGAGCGAACGTTAGGGCGAGGCAGATGGAGTGAGATCGAAACTGAGGGGAAGGGCGAGAGACAGAGGGAGAGAAAGCGACTGAAAGACAGAAGCAGAGGGAGAGACAGCGGGGAGAGAGAGATTGAGAGACAGAGACAGGGATGAAGGGAGGGAGATGGGGTGGAAGGGTCAAAGAGAGAGAGAGGCACAGAGAAATGGCCTGAGATGGAGAAACAAAGCATTTGCATTATTGTGTTTCCTGTTGAGTCGAGATGTTTTGGTTGTGCAAACGTATTTGGTGCTGGATTGGCCTACTGTTGTACTCCACTTGTCCGGAGGTATTTCCTGTGGTATAAAGTTTCTATTATTGTATATAAAGATGTTTTCTGTTACTGACCATTTTCCATGGTGTTCTGGTTATGGAAAGCTGGACCTTCAGGAATGGGCAGCACAGTGGCGCAGTGGGTAGCACCGCAGCCTCACAGCTCCAGCGACCCGGGTTCAATTCTGGGTACTGCCTGTGTGGAGTTTTCAAGCTCTCCCTGTGTCAGCATGGCTTTTCTCCGGGTGCTCCGGTTTCCTCCCACATGCCAAAGACTTGCAGGTTGATAGGTTAATTGGCCGTTGTAAATTGCCCCTAGTATAGGTAGGTTAGTGGTAGGGAAATATAGGGACAGGTGGGGATGTGGTAGGAATATGGAATTAGTGTTGGATTAGTATAAATGGGTGGTTGATGGTCGGCACAGACTCGGTGGGCCGAAGGGCCTGTTTCAGTGCTGTATCTCTAAACTAAACTAAACAGTGTGTGCCTGTTTGCATTCATGTTGCAGACTGATTGTTTATAGTGTCATGGCCCTGTAGTCTTTTTGCGGAATATGCTGTTTGCCTTTAAGGCTTGCAAGGGATCATTATTGCATTAAGAGCCGGCAAGCCCGAGGAGGTATAGGAAGTTCATTTTTGTTGCTTTAGAAACAGCCATTTGGAGACGGCGATTCAAAGGGTGCATTCTCGTTTACTTATTTTTTTAGAGATACAGCACTGAAGCAGTCCCTTCGGCCCACCTAGTCTGCGCTGACCAACAATCACCCATTTATACGAATCCTACATTAACCCATATTCTCTACCACATCCCCACCATTCTCCTACCACCTACTTACACTAGGGGCAATTTACAACGGCCAATTTACCTATCAACCGGCAAGTCTTTGGGGGTGGGAGGAAATGAGCACCCGGCGAAAATCCACGCAGACACAGGGAGAACTTGCAAACTCCGCACAGGCAGTACCCAGAACTGAACCCGTGTCGTTGGAGCTGTGAGGCTGCGGTGCTAACCACTGCACCACTGTGCCGCCCATCGATATAGACAATGGGAGTGAACCCGATGCGATACATTGGTTACAATTCATTTTGAAATGCCTACTCATGTTAGAAAGGAAGATGCTGAGGATAGAAGTGCGGTTTGCAAGCTCAAGTTTCATCATTGCAGCAAAACGGGTCATCTTCATTCAGAGTGCTGGAAATTGCGAGGTGAACCCAGAGGACTTGTTGGGGTACGCAAAGTTCGTGCAGAGAAAAAGACTGACTGAGCGTCTGGCAGACCAGGCTATAGCTTTAACCACAGCTGTGAATGTGAAACCAAATACTAAAACTAAGAGGAATGTAGAGGTTAAGAATAAAATACCTGAGAGTTGTAATCATTTTTTTTGTCAAAGGGGAGAATAACTCCGTATCCTGTAAGTTTATTTTTTATTCATTCACGGGATTTTGGCGTCACTGGCTATGCCAGCATTTATTGCCTATCCATAATTTCCCTTGAGAAGGTGGTGGTGAGTTGCCTTGCTGAACTGCTGTAGTCCATGTGAGGTAGGTACACCCACAGTACTGTTAGAAAGGGAGTTGCAGGATTTTGCCCCAGTGACAGTGAAAGAATGATGATATAGTTCCAAGTCAGGATGGAGTGTGACTTGGAGGGGAACTTGCAGGTGGTGATGTTCCCATGCATCTGCTGCTTTTGTCCTTCGAGGTAAAAGAGGTCGCGGGTTTGGAAGGTGCTGTGTAAGGAGCCTTGGTGCATTGCTGCAGTGCATCTTGTAGATGGTACACACTGCTGCCACTGCGCGTTGGTGGTGGAGGGAGTGAATGTTTGTAGATGGGGTGCCAAACAAGCAGGCTGCATTGTTCTGGATGGTGTCGAGATTCTTGAGTGTTGTTGGAGCTGCACCCATCCAGGCAAGTGGAGTGTATTCCATCACACTCCTGCCTTGTGCCTTGTAAATTGTGGACAGGCTTTGGGGAGTCAGGAGGTGAGTTAGTCGCCGCAGGATTCCTAGCCTCTGACCTGCTCTTGTAGCCACAGTATTTATATGACTACTCCAATTCAGTTTCTGGTCAATGGTAGCCCCTAGGATGTTGATAGTGGGGGATTCAGCGATGATAATGCCATTGAATGTCAATGGGAAATGGTTAGATTCTCTCTTGTTGGAGGTGGTCATTGCCTGGCACTTGTGTGGCGCAAATGTTACTTGCCACTTATCAGCCCAAGCCTGGATATAGTCCAGGTCTTTCTGCATTTCTACACTAACTGCTTCAGTATCTGAGGAGTTTCGAATGCTGCTGTACATTGTGCAATCATCAGCGAACATTCCCACTTCTGACCTTATGATTGAAGGAAGGTCATTGATGAAGCAGCTGAAGATGGTTGGGCCTAGGACACTACCCTGAGGAACTCCTGCAGTGATGTCCTGGATCTCAGATGATTGACCTCCAACAACCACAGCCAGCTTCCTTTGGGCTAGGTATGACTCCAACCAACACAGCGTTTACCCCCTGATTCCCATTGGCTACAATTTTGCTGGGGCTCCTTGATACCATACTCGGTCAAATGCTGCCTTGATGGCAAGGGCAGTCACTCTCACTTCACCTCTTGAGTTCAGCTCTTTTGTGCAATTTTGAACCAAGGCTGTAATGAGATCAGGAGCTGAGTGGCCCTGGCGGAACCGAAACTGAGCATCACTGAGCAGGTTATTGCTAAGCAAGTGCTGCTTGACGGCACTGTCGATGACACCTTCCATCACTTTACTGATGATTGAGATTAGACTGATGGGGCGGTAATTGGCCGGGTTGGACTTGTCCTGCTTTTTGTGTGCAGGACATACCTGGGCAATTTTCCAAATTGCAGGGTAGATGCCAGGGTTGCTGCTATACTGGAACAGCTTGGCTCGGGTTGCGGCAAGTTCTGGAGCTCAGGTCTTCAGTACATTTGCCGGAATATCATCAGGACCCATAGCCTTTGCAGTATCCAGTGCCTTCAGTCGTTTCTTGATATCATGCAGAGTGAATCGAATTGGCTGAAGTCTGGCATCTGTGATGCTGGGGACGTCAGGAGGAGGCTGAGATGGATCTTCAACTCGGCCCTTCAGGCTGAAGATCGTTGCAAATGCTTCTGCCTTACTTTTTGCACTGATGTGCTGGGCTCACCCATCATTGACGTTGGGATATTTATGGAGCCACCTCTTCCAGTTAGTAGTTTAATTGTCCACCACCATTCACGACTAGATGTGGCAGGACTGCAGAGCTTAGATCTGATCCGTTGGTTATGGGATCGCTTAACTTTGTCTATTGCATGCTATTATGCAATTTGGCATGCAAGTAGTCCTGTGTTGTAGCTTCACCAGGTTGACACCTCATTTTGAGGTGTGCCTGGTGCTGTTTCTGGCAACGTTCCTGCAATCTTCATTGAACCAGGGTTGGTCTCCTGGCTTGATGGTAATGGTAGACTGGGGGATATGCCGGGCCATGTGGATATAGATTATGGTTCAGTACAATTCTGCTGCTGCTGATGGCCCACAGCGCCTCATGGGTGCCCAGTTTTGCATTGCTAGATCTGTTCGAAATCTATCCGATTTAGCACGGTGGGAGTGCCACACAACACGATGGATGGTATCCTCAAAGTGAAGGTGGGACTTCGTCTCCACAAGGACTGTGCGGTGGTCACGCCTACCAATACTGTCTTTGACAGAAGCATCTGCAGCAGGCAGATTGGTGAGGACGAGGTCAAGTATGTTCGTCCCTCGTCTTGGTTCCCCCACCACCTGACGCAGACCCAGTCTAGCAGCTATGTCCTTTTGGGCTCGGCCAGCTCGGTCAGTAGTGGTGCTACCAGTCCACTCTTGGTGATGGACGTTGAAGTCCCCAACCCAGAGTACATTTTGTGCGCTTGCCACCCTCAGTGCTTCCTCCAAGTGGTGTTCTACATGGAGGAGTACTGTATCATCAGCTGAGGGAGGGCAGTAGGTGGTAATCAGTAGGAGGTTACCTTGCCCATGTTTGACCTGATGCCATGATACTTCATGGGGTCCGAAGTAGACGTAAAGGACTCCCAGAGCAATTCCTTCCCTACTGTATACCACTGTGCCACCACCTCTGCTGGGTCTGTCCTGCTGCTGGGCCAGGACATACCCAGGGATGGTGATGGCAGTGTCTGGGACATTGTCTGTAAGGTATGATTCCATGAGTACGACTATGTCAGACTGTTGCTTGACTAGTCTGTGGGACAGCTCTCCCAACTTTGGCACAAGCCCCCAGATGTTAGTAAGGAGGGCTTTGCAGGGTCGACAGGGCTGGGTTTGCCGTTGTCGTTTCCGGTGCCTAGGTCGATGCCGGGTGGTCCGTCCGGTTTCATTTCTTTTTATTGACTTTGTAGCGGTTAGTTACAACTGAGAGGCTTGCTAGGCCATTTCAGAGGGCATGTCAGAGTGAACCCCATTGCTCTGGGTCTGGAGTCACATGTAGGCCAGACCAGGTAAGGGCAGCAGATTTCCTTCCCTGAAGGACATTAGTGAACCAGATGGGTTTTTACAACAATCGACAATGGTTTCATGGCCATAATTAGACTAGCTTTTAATTCCAGATTTATTAATTAAATTCAAATTCCACCTTCTGCTGTGGTGGGATTCAAACCCATGTCCCCAGAAAAATACCCTGGGTCTCTGGGTTACTAGTCCAGTGATAATATCACTCCGCCACCGCCTACCCCTCAGAATCATTGTCGTCTGCTGTGCCTTGCATAACCTGGCGATTGAACATGGAGATGCTCTGGAGGATGATCAATGTCAGCACGATATGTCCTCAGATGATGACGATGTTTCTGATGTGGAAGATGGGATTCAGTCTAATGATGATCGTGGAGAGGAAGCTGAATGTGACTAGGCTCTAACTGCTAGAGGAACAAGGGAATCTCTAAAGGAATGCGTTTCAGTTGAAATGATATAAATCTTCACACATTTCAATGTGCTTTATGGCATTAATCATTGTGAGGATCTGACAGTGCAAAATCTCGAACGTTTAGGGGGTGAGACAAAGCGAATAACCAATCCACCACATCATGAGGGACGCGACCCAAGATTGTGGCCTCACATTTGAGACAACTTGAGTTGACTAACTATGTAATATCTGACTTCAGGAATGACATGTCCATTGGTAAAATCTCAAATTTAATCAAACACTATTGTTTTACAAATCAAATAAATGTACTTCAAGTCACCCAGTGCATCAGTCGTGATATTAAAGTGTTCTCTTAATCCATTTAATGTGCTCATTCGTGTACCTGATCCCTCACCAACAGACTTACCAGAGGCAGGTGGCTGATCGTGTTGCTGCGCTGCTTTTGATGACTTGGGCGGACGTTCTCTGCAGGCTCGTGGCCGTGTGGACCCTGGCATCTCAGGATTCTCATGACAAATATCATGAGCACTCTCTATCACCCCGGGATTTAGCGGTTCACATGTCCCTGGCGGAAGGAGCAAGGAGCTGCCGGATGCATCAGAAGTGCCGTGAGAGGAGCTCCCATTTGCGATCTGCTGCCCCTGTGCCCTCATGAGGCTCTGGTGGTCCTCAATGGTGGCATCAGAGAGCTGAGTGTCCTCAACCTGGCACAGTCACGTCAGATTATGCTCTCTGATACTCTGGTCCAGGGAGGCCACACTCACTCTGAGGTCCCGAATTATATGAAAACTGGTCCCTCCACTGCAGCCGCCAGTCTATCAATGTAGGAAGCCAGATGTTCAAATGCCTGTGAGTTTGCTGAACTCATACTCTGGATGGATGTCTGCAGAGTATGAGTCATAACGCACAATGTTTCAGGCAACTCCGCCAGATTTTCATGGACCACATTAAGCACCTGCAACATCGCCCGACGAAAGGATAATCTCAGAGGCACGTGTGTGATGCATCGGCCGATTCTGCCTCTGGTGTCTGGCCTGGCAACTGTGCTGTGCTCACACCAGTATGTGACATTGATTCCCCAGACACAGTGATCACAACCGAAGTGTCACTACCTGCTGAGGTACTTGGGGCGTCGCGATGATGTGACGGTGCACCCTCTGAGATGCCCTCCTCCACCTTAGAGGTGGATGGTCGGGCAACAGTAACACCTCCAGGTACATGCTGGGATTTGCCTGTTGGGAAAAGCATAGTGATCAGTTTCATCATCAATCCAGAGTTAAGCACAAGTCTGTGCCTCCAGCAGGTTACATCTGGGTGATGTTACAATTGAGGGCAACATTCAGGGCATTTGACATTCACCAAATCATTGGCACAGTAGTGCAGCCTCACCACCACCATCCCAATAATGAAGAGTTACTCCACATTCTGGAACACTCACTCTCATGGCCTCGCCATCTGCCACGTCGCATCCTCCTTCCTCCCCGGCTATAATGAAAGCATCCTCCTCCATTCTGGTGAGGAATGCCTGGGTGGCTACACCGCCACCAGTACATGACCTCTCCCGGACATTGTGTGCCCTCTTTTCCTGAATAAACAAAGATACTTATTTTATACATAGTCAATGGCATATTACGCTGTCACCCAAAGGGCTGGAATTGCATTTCACTGCTGTGACAGTGCTGGGCACAACTTTAACACCACAGCATCAGCATTCATCTCAGACTTGCCCATGACGTGTCCCATTTCAAAGCAGCAGCCAGGCATTGATCATACAGGGCTTCCACATTGCATCATGGTACACTAAAAAACTCCCTTGGCACATAACCGATTAGATGAATGAGGACTGCCCCTTACCCGGGCAGAGCGAAGTAGGTCATTGAGGCGCTTGCGGCACTGCATCCATGTATGCCTCACAATGCCTCGGCTGCTGACCTCCTCTGCAACCACCAGCCAAGCCCTCTTGGTCACGTCGGAGGGTCTCCTTCTCCCATCTGAGCTGAACAGAATGTCTCTCCTCTCCTCAACGGCCTGGAGGAGGACTTGCAGTGAATCGTCAGAGAATCGGGGGGCAACGCGATTGCTTCTGCCCTCAATCACCACTAAAAGCAATATTGTTGTCTCCCGGTCTTTCTGTGTTGCAAGGTAGGGAGCCTTTAAAATCTCCAGACCTTAAGGCAGTTGGATCTTCCTTTACATCAAATGGGGAACTCACTGCTCTGTTTAAAATCAGTAATCCTTTATGTAGGGCTGACAGTCAGCCTTCTGTGTATGTGGCCCGGCCCCCCATGATGCTGAAGTTCCCGCCCGCGCGCCATTTCTTTTCGGAGTTACGCCGCGGGCCCGTTCATTAGGTGATCAGCGTGTTCTGCCGGCGGCCAGGTGACGCAGAGCGGGATCGGTGGCCTGATCCGCTTCGGGCGCAACGGCCCCGGGGCCACCGGTGCTGCATCTCTATATCAAATCAAAAATTCCGGCCATAGAGTCATATAGAGATACAGCACTGAAACAGGCCCTTTGGCCCACCGGGTCTGTGCCAACCATCAACCTCCCAATTTATACTAATCCTACATTAATCCCATATTCCCTACCACATCCCCACCTTCCCTCAATTCTCCTACCACCTACCTGCACTAGGGGCAATTTACAATGTCCAATTTACCTATCAACTGTCTTTTAAATCTTTTAGATCATGGCTGATCTTAACCTCAGCTCTATTTACAAGCCTTTTTCTCCATATCTATTGATACTTATACCTAACAACATTCTAACAATCTCAGTCATGCAAGATTAAATTGACCCACAATCCACAGTCTTTTGGGGGAGAGAGTTCTAAATTTCCACTGTCCTTTGTGTGAAATTGGACTACTGGTTATGCAGTTAGAGTGTGCACATTGTTAACAGAAGTTTGTAATCAAGGATCTGCAACCGGCATAGGATCCTGTTCTGCTTATTTAAGCAGCCTTAATTTTATGCCTGTTTCAGTCAGGTGGGTGCCTCGCCCATTTATAGGAGTTTCTGAAAACTGCATCAGATGGGCATTGGGCATCTTTGAGATGGCCAAGGTTCCCGCACCTCCCCCCCCCACCCCCACACCCCTCCCCTGGATTTTCAACTGCTGTTCACCCGGTTTTCAAGGAGGAAGCAGGTGACTGTGAGATGATAATATCTCCCTATATATTTCCCTGAAGACAGACAAGTAAGGTCAGCAATGGACAGTGTGTGTAACCCATGCATCCTCTTCAAAATTCAAACCCGCCCCTCGAACAAACTGACAACGAGCTTCTTGTACTTTAATTGACCACAATCGGGAGGCAGACGGGACTGCTGTCCTGCGCTACCTCTACCCTGGTGAACATTTCCGGTGCCAGGAAGTGCATCTCAAACAAAGCACAAAGAACAAAGAACAGTACAGCACAGGAACAGGCCATTCGGCCCTCCAAGCCTGCGCCGATCTTGATGCCTGCCTAAACTAAAACCTACTGCACTTCCGGGGACCGTATCGCTCTATTCCCTTCCTATTTATGTATTTGTCAAGATGCCTCTTAAACGTTGCTATCGTACCTGCTTCCACCACCGCCCCCAGCAGCAGGTTCCAGGCACTCACCAAACTCTGTGTAAAGAACTTGCCTCGCACATCCCCTCTAAACTTTGCACCTCGCACCTTAAACCTATGTCCCCTAGTAACCGACTCTTCCAACCTGGGAAAAAGCTTCTGACTAACCACTCTGTCCATGCCACTCAGAACTTTGTAAAACTCTATCATGTCGCCCCTCCACCTCCGTCGTTCCAGTGAAAACAAGCCGAGTTTATCCAACCCCTCCTCATAGCTAATGCCCTCCAGACCAGGCAACATCCTGATAAGCCTCCTCTGTACCCTCTCCAATGCCTCCACGTCTTTCTGGTAGTGTGTCGACCAGAATTGCACGCTATATTCTAAGTGTGGCCTAACTAAAGTTCTGCACAGCTGCAGCATGACTTGCCAATTTTTATACTCTATGCCCCGACCGCTAAAGGCAAGCATGCCGTATGCCTTCTTGACTACCTTATCCACCTGCGTTACCACTTTCAGTGACCTGTGGACCTGTACGCCCAGATCTCTCTGCCTGTCAATACTCCTATGTGTTCTGCCATTTACTGTATACTTCCCACCTGCATTAGACTTTCCAAAATGCATTACCTCACATTTGTCCTGATTAAACGCCATCTGCCATTTCTCCACCCAAGTCTCCAACTGATCTATATCCTGCTGTATCCTCTGACAATCCACATCACTATCCACAACTCCACCAACCTTTGTGTCATCTGCAAACTTACTAATCAGATCAACTACATTTTCCTCCAAATCATTTATATATAATACAAACAGCAAAGGTCCCAGCACTGATCCCTGCGGAACACCACGAGTCACAGCCCTCCATTCAGAAAAGTACCCTTCCACTGCTACCCTCTGTCTTCTATGACCGAGCCAGAACTGTATCCATCTTGCCAGCTCATCTCTGATCCCGTGTGACTTCACCTTTTGTACCAGTCTTCCATGAGGGACCTTGTCAAAGGCTTTAATGAAGTCCATATAGACGACATCCACTCCCCTTCCTTCATCAATCATCTTCATCAATTCCACAAAAAACTCAATAAAGTTAGTGAGACACGACCTCCCCTTCACAAAACCATGTTGCCTCTCGCTAATAAGTTTGCTCGTTTCCAAATGGGAGTAAATCCTGTTCCGAAGAATCCTCGCTAAGAATTTCCCTACCACTGACATAATTCTCACCGGCCTATAATTTCCTGGATTATCCTTGCTACCCTTCTTAAACAAAGGAACAACATTGGTGGCAACATGTATTCAAAATTAGCTGGTTGACAGGGAACAGAGTGTAGTGGTTACTGCATCATTTTCGGGTTAGGGGAAGTGTTGTAGTGGAGTTGCCCAGGGATCAGCTTTGGGACCGTTTGATGTCCCTGATATATATTAATGATTTAGATCTTGGTGTACAGGGCACAATTTCACAGTTTGCGGATGATACAAAACTTGGAAGCATTGTGAACTTTGAGGTGGATAGTGTAGAATTTCAAAAAGTCATAGAGAAGTCGGTGGAATGGGTGGACAGGTGGCAGATGAAGTTCAATACGAAGGAATGTGAAGTGATTCATTTTGGTAGCAAGAACATGGAAAAACAGTATAATGTAAAGGGTATAACTCTAAAGTGGGTGCAGGAACAGAGGGACCTGGGGATATATGTACATAATCACTGTAGGTGGTAGAACAGGTTCAGAGAGCAGTCAATAAAGCATACGGTATTCTTGGCTTTATAAATGGGGGCATGGAGTACAAGAGGAAGGGGTTTATGCTGAAATAAAACAGAAAGTGCTTGAAAAACTCAGCATCTGTGGAGAGAGGAACAGAGTTAACGTTTCAGGTCTGTGACATTCCATTATAACAGGCAAAAGTTAGAAATATAGTAGTTATTGAACAAGTGAAAAAGGGGAACGGGAAGAAGAACAAAAGAGAGACTTTGTGACGGCAGGAGAAATTAACTAACAAAGGTGGCATGGAACAAAGGCCAAGGGAGTGCTAACCGTTGTGTTGAAATACAAAAGCATAAGTCCGGAAAAAATGCAAATGGCAGAATAATGAACGACTCTGTCCAAACGCAAAATGGTGAAAAGACACGTTTAAAACAGCCACACAGTTAACAACAATGTAAAATAAAATAAAATAAACATTCATGTTCTGAAATTGTTGAACTCAATGTTGAGTTCAGAAAGCTGTAGAGTGCCTAATCAGAGGATGAGGTGCTTGTGTTGAGGTTCACTGGAAACTGCAGAAGGCCCAGGATTGAAATGTTGACCTGGGAGCAGGATGGTCAATTGCAATAGCAAGTAACCAGAAGCTCGGGGTCTTGCTGCAGCCAGAGTGGAAATATTCTACAAAATGATCACGCAATCTGGGGTTTCTCTCCCCAGTGTAGAGGTGACCACACTGCGAGCAGTGAATATAGTATACTAAATTGAAACAATTACAAGAAATCGCTGCTTCACCTGTAAGGAGTGCTTAAAGCCCTGGGTGGTGAGGAGAGAGGATGTAAAAGGGTAGCTATTACACCTGCTGTGATTGCATGGGAAGGTGTCGGGGGAAGTCGATCAGTTCGTGGGGGTGATGGAGGAGAGGAGCTGGATGTCCCTGAGGGAACGATCCGTTCAGAATTTTGATTGGGGAGGAGAGGGGAAGATGAGTTTGGCGGTGACATCGCACTGGAGGTGGTGCAAATGGCAGAGGATGATCCTTTGAATGAGGAGGCTGGTGGGGTGGAAAATGAGGACAAGGGGAACCCTGTTGCTGTTCTGGAAGGCGTGAGGTAAGAAGTGCGGGAAATGGGTCGGACACGGTCGTGGCCCTATCAATGACATTGGCGGTGAATCCTCGGTTGAGGATATCAGAAGACTTATCAGAAGCACTGTTGTTGGAAGCTGGAGGGCGGCACAGTGGCACAGTGGTTAGCCCCGCAGCCTCACAGCTCCAGGGACACGGGTTCGATTCCGGGTACTGCCTGTGTGGAGTTTGCAAGTTCTCCCTGTGTCTGCGTGGGTTTTCTCCGGTGCTCCGGTTTTCTCCCACAAGCCAGAAGACTTGCAGGTTGATAGGTAAATTGGCCATTATAAATTGTCACTAGTTTAGGTAGGTGGTAGGGAAATATAGGGACAGGTGGGGATGTTTGGTAGGAATATGGGATTAGTGTCGGATTAGTATAAATGGGTGGTCGATGTTCGGCACAGACTCGGTGGGCCGAAGGGCCTGTTTCAGTGCTGTATCTCTAATCTAAAAATGGATGCATCAGAAATGGCAAAACTGGGATAATGGAATGGAGTCCGTACAGGAGGCACTGTGAAGAAGTGTAGTCGAGGTAGCTGTGGGAGCCGATGGGCTTATATTGATTATTAGTGGGCAAGCGATCACCAGTGCTGGAGAGAGAGAAGTCGAGGAAGGGAAGGCATGTGTCAGAGACGGACCATGTGAAGGGTAGAGAAAGGTGGAAACTGGACCCAAAGTTGATGATGTTTGAAGTTTTCCAGTTCAGAACGGGAGCGGAAAACATCACTGATACATTCATCAATGTACTGGAAAAAGGGGAAGGAGGATGAGTAGTAATGGAACAAGGAATTTTCGACATACACCACAAAAAGACCACCATAACAGGGACCCATTTGTGTATCCATAGCAGCATCTTCCATTGGGTATGTTGAAATTATATAAGGCACTAGTTCGGCTTCAGTTGGAGTATTGTGTCGAGTTCTGGGCACCACATTTAAGTGGGAACATAAATATTCCCTAGAATGGTTCCAGGGATGAAGAATTTCAGTTCTGAAGATAGATTGGAGAAATGAGAATGTTTTCCGTGGAGAACAGAAGGCGGAGAGGTGATTTGATGAGGTATTCAAAATCATGAGGGGTCCAGATAGAGTGGATAGAGAGAAACTGTTCCCACTCGTGAAAGTATAAAGAACGAAATGACAGCTTTAAGCCAAAAGGAAAAGTACATGTTAGAGCTGGAGCGGAGACAGAAGCAGATGGTTTGGCAAAGTGGATAAACTGATGCACTGAATGAGCAGACAGAGGATTCAATACAGTGAGAGGAGAGGATGAGATTCACAGGGAGAGACTGCAGCAGCGTGTTAGAGGAAATGTAATGGAGAGATCCCAGTAACACAACTCAATTAATGCATTGAAACATTAATCTCTGTCGTCATTGATGATAGAGAACAGTTCATTGGTTATAAAATATGTTCAATACATCTACTTCATACATTCAATTACATTAAAATAGCAATGTATTCATGAAATCAGTCTCGGTCTTTATTGAATTTATCATTCACAGTGATCGTGAAGCACAGATTTAATGAACAAATCACCATTAATGAATAACTGATTCTGTTCTGTTTATTTATTCAGTCAGTATGTAAAGAAAATGAACTTTCTCCAAAATGAAATGAGGATCTGTGATGAAGCAGCTGAAGATGGTTGGGCCTAGGACACTACCCTGAGGAACTCATGCAGTGATGTCCTGGAGCTCAGATGATTGACCTCCAACACCCACAGCCAGCTTCCTTTGGGTTAGGTATGACTCCAACCAACAGAGCGTTCCCCCCCTGATTCCCATTGGCTCCAATTCTGCTAGGACTCCTTGATACCATACTCGGTCAAATGCTGCCTTGATGTCAAGGGCAGTCACTCTCACCTCACCTCTTGAGTTCAGCTCTTTTGTGCAATTTTGAACCAAGGCTGTAATGAGATCAGGAGCTGAGTGGCCCTGGCAGAACCTAAACAGCATCACTGAGCAGGTTATTGCTAAGCAAGTGCTGCTTGACGGCACTGTTGATGACACCTTCCATCACTTTACTGATGATTGAGATTAGACTGATGGGGTGGCAATTGGCCGGGTTGGACTTGTCTTGCTGTTTGTGTACAGGAAATACCCGGGCAATTTTCCACATTGCAGGGTAGATGCCAGGGTTGCAGCTGTACTGGAACAGCTTGGCTAGGGGTGTGGCAAGTTCTGGAGCACAGGTCTTCAGTACAATTGCCGGAATATTGTCAGGACCCATAGCCTTTGCAGTATCCAGTGCCTTCAGTCGTTTCTTGATATCACGCAGAGTGAATTGCATTGGCTGAAGTCCGGCATCTGTAATGCTGGGGACTTCAGGAGGAGGCCGAGATAGATCATCAACTCGGCACTTCCGGCTGAATATCGTTGCACATGCTTCTGCCTTACTTTTTGCACTGATGTGCTGGGCTCATCCATCATTGAAGTTGGGATATTTGTGGATCCACCTCCTCCAGTTAGTAGTTTAATTGTCCACCACCATTCAGGACAGGATGTGGCAGGACTGCAGAGCTTAGATCTGATCCGTTGGTTATGGGATCGCTTAGCTTTGTCTATTGCAAGCTGTTATGCAGTTTGGCATGCAAGTAGTCCTGTGTTGTAGCTTCACCAGGTTGACACCCCATTTTGAGGTGTGCCTGGTGCTGTTTCTGGCAACCCTCCTGCAATCTTTATTGAACCAGGGTTGGTCTCCTGGCTTGATGGTAAATGGTAGAGTGGGGGATATGCCGGGCCATGTGGTTATAGATTATGGTTCAGTACAATTCTGCTGCTGATGATGGCCCACAGCGCTTCATGGATGCCCAGTTTTACGTTGCTCGATCTGTTCAAAATCAATCCGATTTAGCACGGTGATGGTGCCACACAACACGATGGACGGTATCCTCAATATGAAGGTCGGACTTCGTCTCCACAAGGACTGTGCGGTGGTCACGCCTACCAATACTGTCTTGGACAGAAGCATCCGCGGCAGGCAGGTTGGTGAGGACGATGTCAAGTATGTTCTTCCCTGGTGTTCATTCCCCCACCACCTGTCGCAGACCCAGTCTAGCAGCTATGTCCTTTAGGACTCGGCCAGCTCGGTCAGTAGTGGTGCGACCGAGCCACTCTTGGTGATGGAGGTAGAAGTCCCCCACCCAGAGTACATTTTGTGCCCTTGCTACCCTGAATGCTTCCTCCAAGTGGTGTTCAACATGGAGGAGTACAGAGTCATCAGCTGAGGGAGGGCGGTAGGTGGTAATCAGTAGGAGGTTACCTTGCCCATGTTTGACCTGATGCCATGAGACTTCATGTGGTCCGGTGTTGATGTTGAGGACTCCCAGGGCAACTTCCTCCGTACTGTAGGCCACTGTCCCGTCACCACTGCTTGCATTGGTCCTGCCGGTGGGACAGGACATACCCAGGGACAGTGATTGCAGTATCTTGGACATTGTCTGTAAGGTCTGATTCCGGGAGTATGACTTTGTCAGGCTGTTGCTTGACTCGTCTGTGGGACAGCTCTCCAAACTTTGGCACAATCCCCCAGATGTTAGTAAGGAGGGCTTTGCAGGGTCGACAGGGCTGGATACGCCATTGTCGTTTCCGGGTTGTCCGTCCAGTTTCATTCCTTTTTATTGCTTTGCAGCGGTTTGTTACAACTAAGTGGCTTGATGGGCCATTTCAGAGGGCATGTAAGCGCATTGGTGTGCGTCTGGAGTTACATGTAGGCCAGATCAGGTAAGCACAGGAGATTTCCTTCCCTAAAGGACATTAGTGAACCTGATGTGTTTTTACAAAAGCAAAACAATGGTTACGCGACCATCATTAGACTAGCGCTTAATTCCAGATTTATTAATTACATTCAAATTCCACTTCTGCTGTGGTGCGATTCGAACCTCAGTCGCCAGGGAAATACTTTTGGCTTTTGGATTACTGGTCCAGTGATAACACCGCGACACCACCACCTACCGTTTTGTCTCATTTGCATCTGCTGGTGTCCCTGTCTCGCTGCAGTTACTGTTCCCCTCTCACCATCTCCATCTGCAGATGTCCCTGTCTCACTACAGTTACTGTTCCCCTCTCACCATCTCCATCTGCTGGTGTCCCTGTCTCACTACAGTTACTGTCTCCCTCTCACCATCTCCATCTGCTGGTGTCCCTGTCTCACTACAGTTACTGTCTCCCTCTCACCATCTCCATCTGCTGGTGTCCCTGTCTCACTACAGTTACTGTCTCCCTCTCACCATCTCCATCTGCTGGTGTCCCTGTCTCACTACAGTTACTGTCTCCCTCTCACCATCTCCATCTGCAGATGTCCCTGTCTCACTACAGTTACTGTCTCCCTCTCACGATCTCCAGTGAGAATAGCACGACGCCACCGCCTCCTGCCAAAGGCAGGTCGTGAGGCAGGAAAACCTATCATTATACTCAGGGACTCAGGAGCGACCCAAGCCCTCTTGCTGGGGAAAGACATGAGGTTTCCACCAGAGAGTGACTCGAACGCTACAGTTTTAGTTCATGGAATTGGAGGATGTGTATTACCGTACCTTTGTATAAGGTACGCCGAGACAGTGACTTCATATCTGAGATAGTAACTGTAGGTGTTGTCCACAGTTTAACATTTAACGGAATTTATCTACTACTAGGCAATGAATTTTGCCGGTTCAAAAATATCAGTTTCTCCTTTGGTTACAGAGGAATCATGTGAAATTAAGGAAAAGGACCAATTACAGGAACAACTGCCTGGAATATTTCCTGCATTGTTACTTACTCAAGCAATGGCTAAACAGGATCCATTGTCGGAGGTAAATAGGGCACCACATATTGATAATCAGGCATCGTCAACCTTATTTGGGGATTTAGACAATCCAAATGAGGTGTTTAACAGATCATCTATCATTGCAGCACAGCAAGCTGATCCAGAGATCTATCAAATAGTACAGATGGCTCTGTCAGAAGATGAGGTTAAAGGAGTTCTGGAAAGCTATTATATAGCAAACGAGGTTTTGAGGAGGAAATGGAGACTGCCTCATAGACCTGCCAGTGAAAACTGGACAGTTGTTGAACAGATTGTGGTACCACTTAAATATTGATAAGGATTATTAAGGTTAGCACACGATATTCCTTTTTCAGGATGTAGGGGAATTCGGATGACCAAATCACACATAAGCAACATTATCAATGGCAGGTCTTCCAAAGGATATGAGACAATTTTGTAGGTCATGCTACACCTGTCAAATAGTGGGGAATCCTCTAAATACCATAAAACCAGGGGATGAGGTATTAGTGTTGTTACCGAGACAGGGAGAATCAGTGAAAACACTGTTTAGTGGCCCATGTAGAGTGATCAAAAGAGTGGGTAACGTAGATTACTTGATTGAGACCCCGATCGCCGGGTGAAGAATCGGTTGTGTCAAGTTAATATACTCATACCATATTACCGCAGGGAGGAGGATAAGCCAGTACAGGTGTGTCAGGTAATCGGGACTGTGGAGAAAGAAAAGGATAGTGAGGGTGAGGCAGAAGTAAGCCGAGGAAATTCTCAGATTGCACCTCCAACTATTCGATTAGCGAATGCAGAATGGCTAGGGAAAATTAAACGATAGGCTTTTACAGTTAGAGGCAAAACAGTGTGAGGTCCTAACCAGGGTTTTCACAACGTTTCAAAAAGTTTGTAGGGATAAGCCAGGATGTACAACCTTAGCCACACATGATGTGGGTATATGGGGAGCCATTCCTTTAAACTGACATCCTTGGAGCTTCGGTCCAGATAGACAGGCCCACGTGGAAGCAGAGGTACAATGCATGCTGAAGGGCAGCTGAGATGAACCTAGTCAGGGCAGCTGGAATTCCTACATGGTCTTGATGACTAAACCTGGTGGGACGGCTCAAACTTGCATAGACTCTAGAAACGTCGCTGTGGTAAAGAAGGCAGACTCCGACCCAAATTCTGATTTAAAGGACTGTATGGACAGAGTGGGCAACACAATGTGCCTTAAAGAGACAGCTATGTTGGAAGGATACTATCAAATTCCTTTGACACCCCAGGGTAAGAAAAAATCAGCTTCTGTTACACCGGACAGGGATTTTCAGTGTCAATTGATGCCATATAGGTTAAGGGGCACTCGAGCAACTTCTCAGAGAATAGCGAAACCATTAGTGGTCGGTGCTCCTAGCTGTGCAGCTCACCTGGCTGAGGTGATGGACAATAGACAGAATTGGAATGAAAACACGAAACAGTTGCAAGATGATGCTTGTTAATTGGAACAACCTCTTGAACATTTAAAGCCAAAATATTCTGGTGGAAATTGTTGCTGTAGTTTAAACTTTTTTTTTTCCAGAAATGTGTATATCTGTAAATGCGTGGAAAAAAGATACTAGCATTTTTTCAATTTGTATTTTTTTTAGTCATTGTAATGAAACACATTTCGGGAATGGCGTTTCATTCCACTGGGGGTGGAGGTGTCATGGTCCTGTAGTTTTTCAGAATATGCAGTTTGCCTTTGAGGCTTTCAAGTGATCCGTATTGCTTTAAGAGCCGGCAAACCTTAGGAGTTAGAGGAAGGTGCATTTTCATTGCCTTAGAAACAGCCATTTGGAGACTGCAATTAAAGGGTGCATTCTCGTTACCATAGAAAGAGACACTGGGAGTGAACCTGATGCAATACATTTGTTACAATTCAGTTTTATACTGGCTTATGAGTTGAAGACAGTTTTTTCTAACAGACAGATTGACAGAAGACACCGCTGTGGCGTCAGCACCTGGAAAAAGAGCTCTCAACCATTTAAACTGAAGGAATGGGAATTTAGTCTAGTTATTATCTATCAAAATTCTAAAAACTCAAGCCAAGATAGAGATCTCTGGTCATTTAAACTGAAGGAAGGGAAGTTGGACTGTGACAATATTTTACCCCTCAAAAACTCTAAAGTCAGCTTGGTTCCATTGAAAGAGTTTGCAAGTCATTAATTATTGCAATTCGCTCGAGAAGGAAAGCAACATTCCATGAAGACTTCAAGCAACAAACATCCTGTGAGAACTACGAGCAACATCCTGTGATGACTTGAAGCAACATTGGACTGTAAATTTGCAAGGACTCAATTTGTTCCATTTTAAATGTTGCTTTTATCTTCATAGTGTTTAGTTCTTCTAATTAAACAGTTAATTTATTGATTTAAGTGCAAGATGAAATACTGCGATAACATGTCTCTATTTTCAGCAATACCCACGTTCTGTGCTACTAAACGATGATGAATAAAGTTATTGTTGATTGTTATCTTCGGCTTCATAAGGTATTGGCGAATTATATAGCAGTTCATTGTTATATTGGTCTTGATAAATAATACAAAGTGAAAAGAAAACTGCAGTTAGTTTTACATTGAACCTGAAAAAACTTTTTTGTTCTTTATTTGTTCATAGGATGTAGACATCGCTGGATAGGCCAGCATTTATTGCCCATCCCTAATTGCCCTTCAGAGGCTGGTTGTGAGATTGAACCATTACAGTCCATCTGGGTCAGGTACACTGCAGTGCTGTTAGAAAGGGTGTTCCAGGATTTTAAATCATTGATAGTGAAGGAACAGCAATATTGTCCAAGTCAGGATGGTCTGTGGCTTGGAAAGAAACTTGCAGGTGGTCATGTTCCCATCTATCTGCTGTCCTTGTCCTTCTAGGTGGCAGACGTCGTGGGTTTGGAAGGTGCTGTCAGGGGAGCCTTTGTGTGCTACTCCAGTGCATCTTGCTGATGGCACACATTGCTGCCACAGCCCATTCCAATGCTGCCATGGACACATGTATCTGCGATAGGCAGATTGGTGAGGACGAGGTCAAGTATGTTTTTCCCTCTTGTTGGTTCGCTCACCACCTGCCACAGACTCTGTAGAGCAGCTATGTTCTTTGGTACACAGCCACTGCAGTCAGTAGTGGTGCTAACGAGCCACTCTTTGTGATGGACAGTGAAGTCCCCCAAGCAGAGTATATTCTGTGCCCTTGCCACACTTAATGTCTCCTCCAAGTGCTGTTCAACTTAGAGGAGTACTGATTCATCAGCTGAGTGAGGGGGTGAAGGGTGGTATGTGTTAATCAGTAGGAGGTTTTCTTGCCCATGTTTTACCTGATACCATGAAACTTCATGGGCTCTGAGGTCCCTCATCCCTGGGACCATTCTATTCAATCTCACCCTTCATGCTCTAAGGATAACAATCCCAGCTTTTCCAGTCTCTCCACATGAACTGAGGCCCTCATCCCTGCTCATTTTCTGGTCAATCTCCCTTTTAACATTCCCTGCTCCATGGTGAATAATCGCAATTTCTCCATTCTTTCCACATTCACTGAAGTCACACATCCCTGCTCCCATTCTGGTCAATCTCCTCTTTCACCCTTTCTAAAGCCTTCATGTCTTTCATAAAGTGTAGTTTCCAGAACTGGCCACAATACTGCAGTTGAGACAGCAGCACATGTCCAGGCCGACACCACCTACCCCGACAGCATCTCATCAAGCAAGACGATTCAGAGTGCGACACAATAAACGTGGTTACAACAAAGAAAGTGCTTTCTGCCGCCCTTGGACACCGTCTCCTTGTGGGAAATGGAGGCAGAATTCCCAACTCCCACCTCTTTGTTCCATCAATCAAAATGATAGTTGCTCATCCCCCAATACACTTTGAGAGAGTCGTCAGCAAAGCATTTGGGATCTTGGGCTTCATAAATGTAGGCATTGAGTATAAAAACAGGGAAATTGTGCTGAACCATTATAAAGCTCTGGTTTATGACTTTAACCCCTTGCAGGGACTAAACCAAATCAGCAGCACATCCCCACGAATCTCCTTTAAGCAAGCTGAAACCAGACAAACTCTCAAACACTTATTTGAGTCCAAAGAATTGCACCAGCTTTCCCACAAAGAAAGAAAACCAGCAGAGAATTTTACCATCTTTCAGATAACCTTTTTCTAATATTTTTGTGGCTTAATCATAAATAGTCCACATATTATAAGGGTCTGGGAAACTCTCTTCAATACGTATCTCTCCACTTAAAGAGACACAGAGAGGTGGATCTTACAATTGTATACAGAATACTACATGAGACAATTTATTAACTTTTATATATTTATTAAAATATTTAACCTGCAATAAACTTCTTAAGTGTATAAGTATATCACAATATCAAATATTACTGAGAGATGCAACACACATTCTTATTTCTAACATAGAATCCAAAAGTTTAGTCTTGCTAATTCTACAGCAAAATTATCTTAGAATATCCAGGAGATCCATCAAAATTTAAAGTAAACGTGTACCTTAAATCCCCGATTAAGGCATGGGATGAGAAGTGGTGTCGAGGATTCAACACCACTCAGTGTTTTCTTTCGTACCTTGTATTTCTATACTATGTCTAAGGTGTCATATGACTTTTGAATTTTGCATGTGACTTTTTTGTCGTTCCTTTGAAAATCCATATATTTGTTTTACTCGAATTTGCAGTTTGTGGGCTTTTATCTGGTGAAAGTGTTTATAATGGTGTTTACCTGATGTCTTTTGTTCCCATTTGTTGTTAATTACCCTTTCCAAGGCACTCCAAAGCAACCCCAGGAGCCGCACTGTCTGAACAACGACCCTATACTCTAATTAAGGTTTATTGCTACCTCTTACTGAGGTCACACACGATATTTCAATCTGTGTGTTTATCGCCCATGTCCCTGGTAATGGCGATTCTATTCTGACAAAGACCTTGAAATGTTTAACTCTACCATCTTAAAGGGGACCTCAGTGAGCGCTGAAAACTAACCATTTATTAAATATTTAACTCTAAAGGTATAATCTACCAACTATTTCCAAATTCTACTTAATCAAGCCTATTATACCTATATTCCTTCACAACACTTCAGGGAGAATGTGAGGGCCCTTTTGAGGGTGCAGAGGAGATTTACCAGAATGGTTCCAGGGTCGAGGGATTTTAGTTACAAGGTTAGATTGGAAAAGCTGGGATTGTTCTCCTCAGAGCAAATGAGATTGAGGGGAAATTTGATAGAGGTTTACAAGATTATGTCAGGATTTGATAAGTTAGACAAGTAAAATCTCTTCCCATTAACTGCTGGGACAAGGACTAGGGGACGCAGATTGAAGGCTTAGGATGAAAGATGCAAGGAGGAGGGGGAGGAATATTTTTTTACACAGCGTGCAGAAATGACTGGAACTCACTGCCCTTGAGGGTGATGGAAGTGGAGCCAAATGATTTCAAAAGGAAATTGGATGAACACTTAACGAAATAAACTTGCAGGTCTACGGGGAATGAGCAGGGGAGTGGGACTGACTGGATAGTTCCATGGGGAGCCAGCATGGACTCAATGGGCTGAATTTCCTCCTTCTATGCTGCGAATGGCTCTATGACACTCTGGAATCTTTTCTCAAAGTCTTCAGGATGATGGTTAGGAGATTGTGGAAGCTCTTGTGTTTAAACTCAGCGTTGTATGTGTTGACGGCTCCGTAGCTTTCCAGATCATTGTTCAAGTTCTTGCACCAGGCTCCCGTTAATGGTGTTAGCTGTCACCGTGATCATGTCCTCTCAGAGACCCACCCAGGCTTTGAGATTTGTCTTTGTCCTCGTTCCAGATCTTCTCAAACTCTGAGTCATTCCGCAGATCTTTCCACAGATATTGTCAAGCCATGTCATCCCAGTCATCTGCCTGTGTGAAGAAACAGGCAGCGGCATATTTCACCAGGTTCAGCTCTGGGTTTACTTTGGAACAGATTCCTGACAACAGATTCCTGTTGCCAGTGGCCCACAAACTGAATAAAATCTAACCTGCCAATCAGAAAAACAGAATTCTCAAACTTCGACCTGACAATCATAACAACTGAATTCCTAAACTTCGACCTGACAATCAGAAAAAACAGAAATCCCAAACTCTGAGCTGCCAATCAGAAAGAGAGAATTCCCAAACTCTGAACTGCCAATCAGAAAGACACAATTTCCAATTCTGACCTGTCAAACAGAAATAGAATACCCAAACTCCGACCTGCCAATCAGAAAGACGGAATTCCCAAATTCTGACCTGCCAATCAGAAAGACAGAATTCCCAATGATACTGATCCTGCTTCCAGCTATGGTAATCCCAAAGTTGTTCACAGCAATGAGGGCCATCGAAACTGAGGTCACTGTTGTGTTGTAGGAAACGTGACAGGCATTGAGTGCACAGCAAGATCCCACTGACAGTTCTGTCACTGACCTAAATCATTAACTCTATTTCTCTCTCCACAGATACTGCCAAACCTGCTGAGTACTTCCAGTACTTTCTGCTTTTATTTCGAACTGATGTTGCTCAGAGTTAAATATTGGGCCCAGGAACACCAGGGAAAATAGCCCACTCCCCGCTCTTCTTGGAATCGTGCCTTGGGATCTTTTACATCCACACAAGAGGGCAGAGGGGGCCTCATATTAATGTCTCATCGTGAAAACCCGCACCTCCGATAATGTGGCACTTACACAGTACTGATCCTCTGGCACTGAGGCACACCCTTCAGTACTGACCATTCTACATTGCAGCATTCCCTCAGGACTGGCCATCCGACAGTGCAGCGCTCCCTCAGTACTGACACTCCCCCCCACCCCCCCGATACTGCTGCATTCCCTCAGAACTAATCCTCCGACAATGTGACACTCCCTCACTACCGACCTTCCCACAGTGCAGTACAGCCTCAGTACTGACCCTCCGACAGTGCAGCACTCCCTCAGTACTGACCCTTCGACAGTGCAGCACTCAGTCAGTACTGACCCTTCGATGCTGCTGCATTCCCTCAATACTGACCCAGCGATAATGTGGCACTGACTCAGTACTGACCCTCTGACAATGCAGCGCTCCCTCGGTAGTGACTCAGTATTGACCCTCTGAAGTGCAGCACTCCCTCAGTACTGACCCTCCGACAGTGGAGCATTCCCTCAGTACTGACCCTACGACAGTGCAGCACTCCCTCAGAATAGACCCTGCGATAGTGCAGCACTCCCTTATGTTTTCAAATTAAGCACGGTGCATATATCACCACGATACCTAAAACCACTGTGAGGACATGGAAGATAATGTTCAACCAGGAGTGAGTCTACACATTTGACCCCCAGTTCCATAAGTCCTCCCACCAAGTAGAATCGTTTATCTCATCAACCTCATCTTGTAGCTTCTTCGACTGTTGTTCCAGATTGTTTTACACTACAGCTATGGATTCGAGCTGCTTTCTCTCTTTACTCCAGCATGTGGGCAATGGCTGAATAGTATATTCGTATTCCTGGAGGTAAGTTATCAAGTCCTCTTTAATACTTTCTATCACGCTTATAATTTCTGTCTTTCGTTTATGTATGTCTACCAACTCCATCATTCCTATTCTGGTTGGTATTTGTGGGTTGAAATAGAACGTACTGTTGCTCACTGGACAAGTGCTGTTATGTCTATACTGGTATTCCTTCTGCGTAGTGGTTAAGACATATCTCCCCTTTCCCATATCGACCACATGGGTTAGCCCTGACAATGCTTTTCTAGTTTCCATGATGCAATTCACAGTGGCATTACATCCACATTTTGACTCTGCTGTTTTAGATTGAGGATGAGGACATATGACCACCTGGTTTTCCAGACTACACTCTGAAAACGTCGTTCCGGCTTTCTCTTTTCCAATTTCCACAACATAGGCTAATATATCATAATATTTTATGTAATCTTTTCCCCTTATCACCCCTGCATCTGTACCAGTGACCGAAGGGGACAGCAGACTGAGACCACTTTGGCTGTCTCACTGACCCCGGGGGAGAGCAGACAACCCCACTGAGTCTGTATCACAGACCGCGTGGAGAGCAGGCTGATCCCACTGTGTCTGTACCACTGACCCCGCGGGAGAGCAGACTGACCTGTCTGTATCTGTAACACTAACCCCGGGGAGAGCAGACTGACCCCTCAACGTTTGCAGCACATATTCCCGGGGGTAGCAGATTGACCCCAATGTTTCTGTATCACTGACCTCAGGGAGAGCGAACTGACCCCAGTGAGTATCTATCATGGAACCCGGTAGAGAGCAGACTGACTCCATTGTGTCTGCATCACTGATCAAAGGGGAGAGCAGATAGACCCCAAAGTGACTGTGTCGCTGACCCCGGGATCCAGCAGATTAATCCCACTGTGTCTGCATCATTGACCCCTGGGAAAGTGGACTGACCCCATTCTGTCTTTATCACTGACATCGCCGGAGAACAGTCTGACACCAGTGTGCCTGTGTCACTAACCCCAGAACTTTTCAGTCTAATCCTACTGTGTCTGTATCATAGAGCATGGGGAGAGCATACTGTCCCCACCGTGTCGTTAACACTGACCCCGGGGAAAGCAGACTAACACCACTCTGCCTGCAACACTGTGCCCGGGGAGTGCAGACCGATTCCATTGCCTCTGTATCCAGACACCGGGGGAGAGCAGACTGGTCCCGCTGTGTCTGTATCACTGACCGAAATGGACAGCAGACTGGCCCCTCTGTGTATCACTGACAATGTGGAGAGCAGATTGATCCCACTGTGCCTGTTTCCATGACCCTCGGGGTACAGCAATCTGAAAATACTGTGTATCACTGATCCATGTGGAGAACAGATTGACACCACTGTGTCTGTAACACTGACTGAAGGGGACAGCAGGCTGGCCCCTCTGTATATCACTGACACTGTGGAGAGCAGATTGACCCCACTATGCTTGTTTCACTGTGCAGTTACATCCCACTGTGTCTGTAACAGTAACCCGGGGAGAGCAGACTGACCCCACTTTGTTTGTATCACTGACCCGGGGGGAACAGACTGATCCCACTGATGTCTGTATCACTATGCCCGGGGAGAGCAGACTGATCCCACTGTGTCTCGATCAATGAGCCCGTGGGAGAGCAGACTGACCCCAAAGTGTCTGTGTCATTGACCCGGGACGAGAACAGACTGGCCCCTTAATGTCTGCATCACAGACGCCGGGGAGACTAGACTGACCCCACTTGTCTGTATCACTGACCGGAGGGGAAAGCAGACTGTCCCCATTGTGTCTGCATCACTGACCCAGGATCCAGCAGATTGATCCCACTGTGTCTGCATCCCTGACCCAGGATCCAGCAGATTGATCCCACTGTGTCTGCATCACTGACCCTGGGAAAGCGGACTGTCCCCACTGTGTCTGCATCACTGACCCCTGGGAAAGCGGACTGTCCCCACTGTGTCTGCATCACTGACCCCTGGGAAAGCAAACTGACCCCATTCTGTCTTTATCACTGACATCGCCGGAGAACAGACTGACCCCAATGTGTCTGTGTTACTAAGCCCTGAGGAGTGCAGTCTGAATCCATTGTGTCTGTATTATCGAGCATGGGGAGAGCAGACTGTCCCCACCGTGTTGTTATCATTGACCCGCGGGAGAGCAGACTGACACCATTGTGTCTGTATCACTGACCCCGGGGAGAGCAGTCTGATTCCATTACCTCTGTATCCAGACACCGGGGGAGAGCAGACTGACCCCACTGTCTCTCTATCACTGACCGAAAGGGACAGCAGACTGGCCCCTCTGTGTATCACTGACAATGTGGAGAGCAGGTTGGCCCCACTGTGTCTGTGTCCCTGATCCTAGGGGTACGGCAATCTGAAAATACTGTGTATCACTGACCCCTGTGGAGAACAGACTGACCCAACTGTGTCTGTATCATTAACCTCGCGGAGCGCATATTGATCCCACTGTATCTGTATCAGTAACCCTACGGGAGAGCAGTCTGACCCCAATGTGTCTGCATCACTGACGTGGGGAGAGCAGACTGACAACAAAGTGTCTGTGTCACTGACCCCGGGGAGACAAGTCCGACCCCACTGTGTCTGTATCACTGACCCGAGGGGAAAGCAGACTGTCCCCACTGTGTCTGCATCACTGACCCCTAGGAAAGCGGACTGACCCTACTTTGTCTTCATCAGTGACCCAACAGGATTGCAGTCTGACCCCACTGTGTCTGTATCATCGAGCACGGGGAGAGCAGACTGACACCATTGTGTCTGTATCACTGACCGAAGGGGACAGCAGACTGGCCGCTCTGTGCATTACTGACACTGTGAAGAGAAGATTGTGCCTGTTTCCCTGACTCCAGGGGTTTGGTAATCTGAAAATACTGTGTATCACTGACCTCGTGGAGTGCAGATTGATCCCACTGTGTCTGTATCACTGTGCAGTTTCATCCCACTGTGTCTGTATCACTGACCCCAGGAAGAGCAGACTGACCCCACTTTGCCTTCATCACTGCCCCGGGGAGAGCAGACAGACACCAATGTGTCTATATCAGTGACACGGGATGAGCAAACTGACAGCATTGTGTCTGTATCACCGACCCCGGGGAAAGCAGCCTGATTCCATTGCTTCTGTACCACTGACTCGGTGGGAGAGCAGACTGACCCCACTGTGTCTTTATCACTGACTCAAGGGGACAACACACTGGCCCCTCTGTGTATTACTGACACTGTGTAGAGCAGATTGACTCCAATGTGCCTGTTTCCCTGACCCCAGGGGTGTGGCAATCTGAAAATGCTGTGCATCACTGACCGCTAAGGAGAACAGACTGACCCCACTATGTCTGTATCACTGACCCCGGGGAGAGCAGACTGACCCCAATGTGTCTATATCACTGAGCCAGGGAGAGCAGACTGACCCCACTGTGTCTATATCACTGATCCGCAGAGAGCAGACGGAACCCATTGTGCCTCTATCAGTGACCCCGTGGGTGAGCAGACTGACCCCAAAGTGTCTTTGTCACTGACCCTGAAGGAGAACAGGCTGACTCCATACTGTCTGTATCACAAACCCTGGGGAGAGCAGACTGACCCCACTGTGTCTGTATCACAAACCCCGGGGGGATCAGACTGAACCCACAGTGTCTGTGTCACTGACCCGCGGGGAAAGCAGACTGTCCCTACTGTGTCTGTATCACTGACCCTGTGGGCGAGCAGACTGACCACACAGTGTCTCTTTCACTGACCCAGGGAGAGCAGAATGACCAGACTGTGTTTGTATCACTGACTCCGGTAGAGAGCAGACTGATCCCACTGTTTCTGTGTCACTCACCCCGGGAGAGATCAGACTGACCCCACTGTGTCTGACTTTCACTCCCTCTCTGACTTTCTCTGTCTCTTTCTCTGCTTTCTCTCGCTTTCTTTGGCATTTTCTGACTTTCCCCTTCCGTCAATTTCATCGCCCACCAATTTCTCCCCCTCAAGTTTCAAAATGACTTTGGGGCCCCTGTCAATTTGAGTGCAGTGTAGATTTACTGGAATGTTTACCGGGCTCCAAGGGTTCAATTACAGGGCAATGGGGAACAAATAGGTATGTATTCCCTGGAACTTTGTAGGATGAGGGATGATTTGGTCAAATTTGGTGAGATATTAAGCGGAACTGATGGGGTATATTGGGGTCAAAAATACTATTTCGACAGGTCAGGGAGTCTGGCACCAGTGAGCACGGTATAAAAAATAGAGGCAGACCTTTCAGGAGTGAATTTAGGCAACACATCTACACACATAAGGTGGTATTAGTCCTTTGATGATAAACAAATTGTTCATTTTTAAATCTAAGGTTGACCTCATCGAATTCCTTTTGGAAATTGAAATATTGTTCTGCCGCTCTCTGTCTCTGAGTCACTCTGTTTCTCTATGTGTTTTAGTGCGTGTGTTTCTGTGAGTATGTTCTGTGTGAACGTGTGTCTGTGTGCATGTGTTTCTGTGTGCATGTGTGTGTTCCATTTGTTTGTGTGTGTGTTTCTGTGTATATGTGTGTGTTTCTGTGTCTGCTTCTGTGAGTGTGCCTCTATGAGTGTGTGTGGCTATGCCTTTTTCTCTGTCACTTTTCCGAAACTTTGTAAAACCCATATACATCTGTTTGGCTGCGTTTGGTGACACCACAACTGCAGACAGTGCACTTTCTTATGCAGGCTGGTAAGAAACCCATATCCGCAGCTGGCTCCAATGTTCCCGTGAAAGTTCAGTTGTTGTGAGTGCCCAGTTTTTTTTTTGTCATGAACAGTCACTTGAAATTGTTCAAGAATCTTTGCAGACACATACACTGCATCACAGAACAAGACCTGCATGGTTCCTTCCAGATTGCTGCAAAGAGTTTAGCAGTAAAGCTGAGCGACACTCTCCTTCCCTGTCTCTTTCTCTTTCTCGCTGGTTCTTTCTCCCCATTGCTATACTTCCCTCTCTCTGTTATCCTCTCTCCATCTCTGTCCCTGTTCTTTCTCACTGTTACTCTCTCCATCTGGATGGAGGAGGCGAAAGAGAGGTATATATAGAGGCAGCTTTCTTCTCTTCTTCTTCTTTGGCCTTTTTGTCTCGAGAGACAGTGGGTAAGTGCCTAGAGGTGGTCGGTCGTTTGTGAAGCAACGCCTGGAGTGGCTATAAAGGCCAATTCTACAGTGACAGACTCTTCCGTGGGCTCTGCAGATAAAATTAGTTGTCGGGGCTGTTACACAGTTGGCTCTCTCCTTGCACTTCTCTCTTTTTTCCTGCCAACAGCCAAGCCTCTTCAACTCACCAGTCTTTAGCCCCGCCTTTATGGCTGTCAGCCAGCTCTGGTGATCACTGGAAACTGACTCCCACGACTTGTGATCAACGTCACAAGACTTCATGTTGTGTTTGCAGATGTCTTTAAAGCAGAGACATGGACAGCCATTGGGTCTGTTACCAGTGACGAGCTCGCTGTACAATGTGCCCTTGGGGATCCTGCCATCTTCCAGACGGCTCACATGGCCAGGCCATTTCAAGCGCCGCGGGCTCACTAGGGTGTATATGCTGGGGATGTTGTCCACCTCGCGGACTTCTGTATTGGAGATACGGTCCTGCCACCTGATGCCAAGGATTTTCCAGAGTAAGGAATGATGAAATGAATTGAGATGTCGCTCTTGGCTGACATACGTTGTCCAGGCCTCGCTGCCATAGAGCAAGGTACTGAGGACACAGGCCTGATACACTCGGACTTTTGTGTTCCGTGTCAGTGCGCCATTTTCCCACACTCTCTTGGCCACTCTGGACATAGCAGTGGAAGCCTTTCCCATGTGCTTGTTGATTTCTGCATCTAGAGACAGGTTTCTGGTGATAGTGGAGCCTAGGTAGGTGAACTCTTGAACCACTTCCAGAGCATGGTTGCCGATATTGATGGATTGAGGATTTCTGACGTCCTGTCCCATGATGTTTGTTTTCTTGAGGCTGATGGTAAGGCCAAATTCGTTGCAGGCAGACGCAATCCTGTTGATGAGTCTATGCAAACACTCTTCAGTGTGAGATGTTAATGCAACATTGTCAGCAAAGAGGAGTTTCCTGATGAGGACCTTCCGTACTTTCACCTTCGTTCTAAGATGGGCAAGGTTGAACAACCTGCCACCTGATCTTGTGTGGAGGAAAATTCCTTCTTCTGATGACTTGAGTGCGTGAGAGAGCAGCAGGGAGAGGAAGATATCAAACAGTGTAGATGCGAGAACACAGCCGTGTTTCACTCTACTCAGGATAGGAAAGGGATCTGATGAGGAGCCACCATGTTGAATTGTGCCTTTCATATTGTCATGGAATGAGGTGATGATACTTAGTAGCTTTGGTGGACATCCGATCTTTTCTAGTAGTCTGAAGAGACCACATCTGCTGACGAGGTCAAAGGCTTTGGTGACATCTATGAAAGCAAAGTAGAGGGGCATCTGTTGTTTGTGGCATTTCTCCTATAGCTGGTGAAGGGAGAACAGCATGTCAATGGTGGATCTCTCTGCTCGATAGCCTCACTGTGCCTCAGGGTAGACATGCTCAGCCAGCTTCTGAAGTCTGTTTAAAACGACTCGAGGGAAGACTTTCCCCACTGTGCTGAGCAGGGAGATTCCACGGTAGTTGTTGCCGTCACCAAGGTCACCCTTGTCCATATAGAGGGTGATGATATTGGCATCTTGCATGTCCTGTTGTACTGTTCCCTCATCCCAGCACAGGCAAAGCAGTTCATGGACTGCTGAGAGTATAGCAGGCTTAGCACTCTTGATTATTTCAGAGGTAATGCCGTCCTTCCCATGGGATTTTCCACTGGCGACAGAATCAATGGCATCACTGAGTTCCGATTTTGTTGGCTGTTCGTCCAGCTCATCCATGACTGGCAGAGACTGGTCTGCAGTGAAGGCGGTTTCAGTGACAAAATTTTCCCTGGAGTACAGTTCTCGGTAGTGCTCCACCCAGTGGTCCATTTGCTTGCGTTGGTCAGTGATTGTGTCCCCAAATTTAGACTTGAGAGGGGCTATCTTCCTGATAGTTGGCCCAAACGCTTTCTTAATATCATTATACATTCCTCTGATGTTTCCGGCGTCGGAGGTCGGCTGAATACGACTGCATTGGTGTTGCCAGCAGTCATTTGCAAAGCGCCTGGCTGTTCTTTTTGCAGTGCTTCTGCCTACTTTAAGTGCTACAG